>NC_137455.1:374430190-374578139 GCF_964235325.1 Thermobia domestica | reverse complement strand
GTATGGTTGTAATGGGTCTACTGTTAATGATAAATATGTTTGTATTGTTTACAGTTGAATTTGTCAAAACGGATGCTATCTTTGAAATTTTGTAGATGGACTCGTATGATGAGTACTAAGTTGTAATTTGATCGGAAGAGGCTCACTTCCTAATGGATCGAGAACATTAATTTGGATTTGTGAAACATGATTAACAGAAGTAATGACAACATCTGGTATGCTTTGTGATACAGGCCTAGGGGTTTGGAAGATCATGAATGATACCAGGTATGTAAGTTATGATAAAGGTTTGAAAGGTAGATCTGTCTTTTTCTGATCTGCTGTACATTTTGAACTTCTTCATAATTATGAATTTATTATAATTATCGGAAATGTGTTGCACGATTACAGTAGGTAGAGGTTTTACAGGTCTGATATAAACTGTAGCAACGATTATAGTTATATTACGGAAGTATGAATTAATGACGGGATATTCAGGAAGATTTGGCAGCCTACAAAAGTGTTGCCGTGATGGAATACGTGGAGAAAATTCCACAACTGTTCATCCATTTGTGCGTCTCCTAGGAAGGTGCTAGCCTGTAGAATTATTGTATATCCAGAAAAATGACAAATGATGGACGGAGTGAGAAAGGTTTCGCTAAGGATAAACACTACAGCTCTTTTTTTCCCACCAACAGCGCTTCGAATAAAACTTTATTCTGATGAATGGATCTAATATTGATAAATATAAAGAATATATCCATGACCAGTAGGTTAGACACTAGTTTCCAAAGATAGTGTATAAAAATAGACATTTTGACCAGAATAAGTAGTATGAAATGTAACATGGAATATTTCTTTTGCTGCATGGGTGATTTGTTTTAAGTTATGTGAACGATGAATTGGTTGAATGTTTTTGAAGAGTAAGCGTTAGAAAGCCAACAATATATTGCGTATTGTTATAGAAGAGTCCTCTGATTGTAGAACGTTTGCAGAATAGTTGTATATACCTAGTGGTACCACATACTCAGGGTGGACTTTGGTATGGATGGATTTGCCTTTACACTTGTAACTATATGTCGGGTGTTGTTCATGGCAAGTGTAACAATTTTGGAGGGTTGTAGATTGGGGATATGAATGACTGGAGCGATCACCAGATCAATAGCTGCAGACAGACGTATTTGGACATATTGCGGTAGAGTGTTGATTATATGTATAGCATTTTTGCATTGAAGTGTTAGGGGAAAATGAAAAAATGAAATCTTTGAGTTTTACGTCCCACGGTTATGCCGGTTAGGCTAAAGGAGATGGTGATGATGAATAATGGATGAAATGGTGGAATGAAGAAAGTGGGAGGAAACGGGAGAACCCCGAGAAAACCCACGCACATGGTGTTTGTTCATCACAAAGTTTACTTGGTGGGGGCTGGGATCGAACCCGGGACCCCAAGCACCAGAGGTGAACGCTCTGCCACTGAGCCACCACGGCCCCAGAAGTGTTAGGGGATGTTGATGACCGTGAAAGTTTAACTCTGTTTTTTTTTTTTTTTTTTTTGTTATAAATGTATGCCCCCAATAGTTAGAAGAGAATCATTAGTGGTTTGAGAAGGTGTTAGTACTTGAACAATGTACATGGGATATTAAACATTTGCATAACCTTCAGGAGTGTGTGTCCTTCGTAGCTAAGTTTCTCCTGAATTTCTTTATTGGTATAAGGATCATCACACCGATATATCACGGAAAGGAGAGGAGAACGGCGAGGTGGTGGCATTTGTTTGCCTTGAGATGCATTATGGTTAGTAAGTTTAGCATTTTGTCGAAGGTTTCTATATGTACTTTGTTTTTATAATGCTGACCAAGTTTACATTTTTTTGTTTGAAAATAAAGCCGTTCCTAGTTTGACTATTTCTTTGAGTGACGCACGAGGGAGGTACTTGTACAGTTGTAGAACAACTTGTTTCGCAGTTGAGAAACATGATTTCAAAAGGGTTAACAGAAACGAATACATTGATTGAGATAAAGTTCAGGGTAAAGTTGGAGCTATAGTAGAATTTGTTTCCATGTCAATAGTATTGTCCACTATATTTGGTGTAACGTGTGCTTTCTTTACAGATGGTGAGAATTGCAAGCGGTTAGAATAAGTTTGCATGATTGAAACACGGGAACCAATAGACATAACAGAACTTTTGGTACTACCAGATATTGTTTGTGACTGCACCTGCATTTCTTCCACTTTAGTGGAGCAACCAGAAAGTTTACGCTAATTATTGCTAGCGAGTAAGCTTACGATTGATACTTTAATACATTTTGGCAGTTTATACTTGGGAGTTGGCATCAAGAAAGATATGGTAGAGAATTTTTATTATCGATAGATGCACCATATTATAATGAACAATAAACATTGATATGTTAAGAAATATGGAGAGTTTAATTGATACGTTAATATGTTTTAGGTTCTGATAAGAACTATTTGATTTATAATATCATAGAACAATATTTGATTGGTATATTAGTGTTATTCATATGCAATAGATACACCATATCGTATCTAGTATCAATAAGTATATTATTTGAAATATGACAACCACACATAATAGTTGCTAATTTAACTTCTAAAATAAGATATGGTTTACGAATTCTTGTGGATTAATGAAAAAATGAAACGAAATCTTTGAGTTTTACGTCCCACGCTTATGCCGGTTAGGCTAAAGGAGACGGTGACGATGAATAATGAATGAAAAAAGTGGAATGAAGAAAGTGGGAGGAAACGGGAGAACCCGGAGAAAACCCACGCACACGGTGATTGTTCACCACAAAGTTCTTGTGGATTTGATTAATACAGAACCGTTATGTATCAACATTAAATATGAACCATCATACCAATTGACAACTATTATAATATTCGAAATTTTAACTGCATGATTGTCAGACTGAAATGTTTAGTTTCACAAAAGTTACGTACATTACAATATTAAATCAAGAGTAATCAATATTATACAAATTTAAAACAAACAAAAAAATTAAAACTGAAAATGAAAAGTGTAGAAGTAAAATCAAAACTGCAACTTGAAAACAAAAAAAAAAGTAAAACTGAAAATTTTTGCAATTTTATTTTCAGTTTTACTTTTTTTTGTTTTTCAAGTTGCAGTTTTGATTTTACTTCTACACTTTTCATTTTCAGTTTTAATTTTTTTGTTTGTTTTAAATTTGTATAATATTGATTACTCTTGATTTAATATTGTAATGTACGTAACTTTTGTGAAACTAAACATTTCAGTCTGACAATCATGCAGTTAAAATTTCGAATATTATAATAGTTGTCAATTGGTATGATGGTTCATATTTAATGTTGATACATAACGGTTCTGTATTAATCAAATCCAGAAGAACTTTGTGGTGGACAATCACCGTGTGTGGGGGTTTTCTCGGGGTTTTCCCGTTTCCTCCCACTTTCTTCATTCCACCTTTTTCATTCATTACTCATCATCACCGTCTCCTTTATCCTAACCGGCATAAGCGTGGGACGTAAAACTCAAAGATTTCGTTTCATTTTTTCATTAATCCACAAGAATTCGTAAACCATATCTTATTTTAGAAGTTAAATTAGCAACTATTATGTGTGGTTGTCATATTTCAAATAATATACTTATTGATACTAGATACGATATGGTGTATCTATTGCATATGAATAACACTAATATACCAATCAAATATTGTTCTATGATATTATAAATCAAATAGTTCTTATCAGAACCTAAAACATATTAACGTATCAATTAAACTCTCCATATTTCTTAACATATCAATGTTTATTGTTCATTATAATATGGTGCATCTATCGATAATAAAAATTCTCTACCATATCTTTCTTGATGCCAACTCCCAAGTATAAACTGCCAAAATGTATTAAAGTATCAATCGTAAGCTTACTCGCTAGCAATAATTAGCGTAAACTTTCTGGTTGCTCCACTAAAGTGGAAGAAATGCAGGTGCAGTCACAAACAATATCTGGTAGTACCAAAAGTTCTGTTATGTCTATTGGTTCCCGTGTTTCAATCATGCAAACTTATTCTAACCGCTTGCAATTCTCACCATCTGTAAAGAAAGCACACGTTACACCAAATATAGTGGACAATACTATTGACATGGAAACAAATTCTACTATAGCTCCAACTTTACCCTGAACTTTATCTCAATCAATGTATTCGTTTCTGTTAACCCTTTTGAAATCATGTTTCTCAACTGCGAAACAAGTTGTTCTACAACTGTACAAGTACCTCCCTCGTGCGTCACTCAAAGAAATAGTCAAACTAGGAACGGCTTTATTTTCAAACAAAAAAATGTAAACTTGGTGAGCATTATAAAAACAAAGTACATATAGAAACCTTCGACAAAATGCTAAACTTACTAACCATAATGCATCTCAAGGCAAACAAATGCCACCACCTCGCCGTTCTCCTCTCCTTTCCGTGATATATCGGTGTGATGATCCTTATACCAATAAAGAAATTCAGGAGAAACTTAGCTACGAAGGACACACACTCCTGAAGGTTATGCAAATGTTTAATATCCCATGTACATTGTTCAAGTACTAACACCTTCTCAAACCACTAATGATTCTCTTCTAACTATTGGGGGCATACATTTATAACAAAAAAAAAAAAAAAAAAACAGAGTTAAACTTTCACGGTCATCAACATCCCCTAACACTTCTGGGGCCGTGGTGGCTCAGTGGCAGAGCGTTCACCTCTGGTGCTTGGGGTCCCGGGTTCGATCCCAGCCCCCACCAAGTAAACTTTGTGATGAACAAACACCATGTGCGTGGGTTTTCTCGGGGTTCTCCCGTTTCCTCCCACTTTCTTCATTCCACCATTTCATCCATTATTCATCATCACCATCTCCTTTAGCCTAACCGGCATAACCGTGGGACGTAAAACTCAAAGATTTCATTTTTTCATTTTCCCCTAACACTTCAATGCAAAAATGCTATACATATAATCAACACTCTACCGCAATATGTCCAAATACGTCTGTCTGCAGCTATTGATCTGGTGATCGCTCCAGTCATTCATATCCCCAATCTACAACCCTCCAAAATTGTTACACTTGCCATGAACAACACCCGACATATAGTTACAAGTGTAAAGGCAAATCCATCCATACCAAAGTCCACCCTGAGTATGTGGTACCACTAGGTATATACAACTATTCTGCAAACGTTCTACAATCAGAGGACTCTTCTATAACAATACGCAATATATTGTTGGCTTTCTAACGCTTACTCTTCAAAAACATTCAACCAATTCATCGTTCACATAACTTAAAACAAATCACCCATGCAGCAAAAGAAATATTCCATGTTACATTTCATACTACTTATTCTGGTCAAAATGTCTATTTTTATACACTATCTTTGGAAACTAGTGTCTAACCTACTGGTCATGGATATATTCTTTATATTTATCAATATTAGATCCATTCATCAGAATAAAGTTTTATTCGAAGCGCTGTTGGTGGGAAAAAAAGAGCTGTAGTGTTTATCCTTAGCGAAACCTTTCTCACTCCGTCCATCATTTGTCATTTTTCTGGATATACAATAATTCTACAGGCTAGCACCTTCCTAGGAGACGCACAAATGGATGAACAGTTGTGGAATTTTCTCCACGTATTCCATCACGGCAACACTTTTGTAGGCTGCCAAATCTTCCTGAATATCCCGTCATTAATTCATACTTCCGTAATATAACTATAATCGTTGCTACAGTTTATATCAGACCTGTAAAACCTCTACCTACTGTAATCGTGCAACACATTTCCGATAATTATAATAAATTCATAATTATGAAGAAGTTCAAAATGTACAGCAGATCAGAAAAAGACAGATCTACCTTTCAAACCTTTATCATAACTTACATACCTGGTATCATTCATGATCTTCCAAACCCCTAGGCCTGTATCACAAAGCATACCAGATGTTGTCATTACTTCTGTTAATCATGTTTCACAAATCCAAATTAATGTTCTCGATCCATTAGGAAGTGAGCCTCTTCCGATCAAATTACAACTTAGTACTCATCATACGAGTCCATCTACAAAATTTCAAAGATAGCATCCGTTTTGACAAATTCAACTGTAAACAATACAAACATATTTATCATTAACAGTAGACCCATTACAACCATACATCAATGGATGCACTGTATCATGACATTCATACCAACATATCTTCAATCCTAGAGCCTAGTTCACTTTACATACCAGTAACTACATCAACGCCTTATCAACCAATATTGTCAACAAAATATCTCACATTTATCACTCGCTCTCGACAATTTTAGCGTAACTATCAACGTACAAAAATCCATAAGCACTCCGTCATCACCGACAACTTCAAAGGATGGTCAAAAATTACATCTGTGGTTACAAGCCACGGTGTCGGATTAAAATCTGTAATACTCTCTAACGTCACTCGTCCTAACAAGTGCTGAAAACATTGCAATGTTCTTTGCGGACAACCCTAGTAAAACACCATATCAATTATCAAATAATGCCTTACCTATATAAACAGACTCCTCCAAAGCTGGTGCTTTTGCTGATTTCCTTCAAGACATCTTCACACAACTCACTCGCACATATTTCTATAGACATTCAGCCGACACAATCAATCCATCTTCTCCTTCATTACAGCCTCATATCCTTCGTACTCTTCGGCAAAATGAACCTCTAATAATAAACAAATTGGTTGCTATCATTTTATCATTTTCATTCAAATATCACAATACAGTTAAAACATTTTTCACTATACTGAAGAAATAGGCTCAACAAACGTAACATAAAACATATTTTGCAAAAAATAATGGAATCATTATAATGAAAACAATCTATGCAATTATTAAAGTCAATATAGTCTCAAACTGTCACCTAAGATGAACAAGCGCTTATAGTTACTAATAATTAAATTATTCTTTGTATGTGCTGAAACTATGAACAAATCCTACAATGTAATGATCCCCTGATTAATACGTTTATTAAAACATTTATAAATGGACATAACATTCATCTATTCACAAACATTGTATTGGGAGAATTTCAAACCTTCAAAGCACTTAATACTGTAAATGTCATAATCTATAATACAATTAAATTATCATGTAATTCATCAGTAGTGAAAATAGTGTATAGTTTTTTTTATCTGTAATCAATCTAAAATAAAAATACTTAATGTCACTATTAAACAAAAATACATAAAGTCTTCATAAGTAAAAATGCTATTTTCTTATCCATCATATTCTCCTAATATATCTCCACATCATAAAGTCAGGTCTCATCGTTTTAGTGTTTTGTCAGTTACTTGTAAATATTCCTTATAATTCTTTAAACTTCATGTATTTGAAAAATTTCTGTTCAATAAGGATACAGTGTTCTTCAGTACAAGAAAATTAGTCCATATTCATAGAAAGTTATACTTAATGTTATGCTTACTGATATACAAATATAAAACTCATAGTGTGTTTGTTCAACTCTTCATCATCAACTCATAAATCAAACCGGTATTTATTCAATATTTAGGCTATAAATATATAATTTCAATTTACCTGCGTTTATACAATTATATTTATCTTATCAAATTTCTTTAACAAAGAAAATATCTACAATAACAAGATAATATAACCAGCAAAATAAATGAAATATAAAGTTATGTAAAAGAAAATATAATGCATATCCATTAATTAGTATGTATTGATTGAATGAATAAATATTGAAAATAATTAGTCTTTTGGTATAACAGCAAAAGTCCTAGTCTGTCATTCAAAAATCTAATAATTTAAATACGATGTAGTACATGGTAATGACGTATACTGAGCCGTATTTAACGTCAATATACCTTGTTACTATACAGGCATTTTAAAATATTTATGTTTAATAAATGATTATTTGAAAAAAAAACAATTCAATCTGGCATTCATGCAATTAATAATTCAGGTAAGTCAACAGATGTCGCTAGTTGTGCTACCTCCTATCTAACATGAGTAATCTTGGTATTATACTAATCAATCCTTAAATGTAAACCTGATATATCTTATAATGAAAAGGAAACAAATCAAACTGGCATTCACACATTCTAATAATTCAAATAAGTTAATAGATGTCGCTAGTTGTATTGCCTTCTATCTAACATATATAAATTTCAGTATTGTAATAATCACAATATCCAACTTTAATGTAAAGCAAATACATCTTATGACAAAAAGACAAATCACGCTAACATTCACGTATTTAATACTTCAAATAAAATAATAGCTGTCGTTAGTTGCGCTGCCTCATATCTAAAATAAGTGACTAATGCCAAAACAAAACTGTCACCAAATATATCTTATTATAAAAGGAAAACATACCCATCTGTCAATTATATTTAAATAGCTTTAAACAAAACAATAGTTGTCACTATTTGTGGTGGCCTGGCTATCTATTAATTAAATGTCAATAGTGCACTCTTCAGTTAGCATTACATGTAATTGCAATGCATTTATGTTATAAAGTACTATTTGGCAATCTGTCAATTATGTGTTTAGTATTGAATAGTTCAAGAGGATGATACTTGTCACTAGGTGTGGTGCTTTGTATCTAAAATAAATAAATAAATAACAATATTCCAGGAATCATCTGTCAATCCTAATATTCTAAATCAATTAATTCTTATTATTAAAGCAATACATATCATTATATCTCTCAAAATCATAATAATTCATAATCAAAGCATTTCTTAGTAAAAACTATAATTCCAAGAATATAAGTCTCTACCGTACATTTTCACTGATATCAACTCAAAACATTCTCCAATGGATCTTAATATTGGTCATAGTTAAGATTGTTACTTTAGTTGATTCCAGTTAAACAAATCTAAATGACATTAATAAACATACCATTTATAGATAATTAAAAGAGTCGTTATCATCAATATTTATAAATAATGTACTTCTATCTGCTAATTGCAATACTAATAAACTAAAGTTATATAAATAAAGTATCTCCAATCCAGTATAATAGCTGTCACTATTGTACAAATCAATTGTCCTTGCTCTTAAAACATAGTAACCATCTACTTCTTAAAAGACTAGTAATTTCAAACCTACAAAGTTTAGTCTGAACTTGTGTTCCTAGTAAACCGTAGTTAGTATTAGTTATCAATAGTTCATACTTAATTTTGTGTCATATTTCAATATAAAATAAATTCTAATCCTACTGTAATATCTACAAATAGTCGTAGAAAACTAATTTATCCTAAAATGTATGCAATATATAAACAATAAAGTAGTAAATCAGTGGACACATAATTAAAGTTCTAATCAGTATAATAAGTAAATATTATTCATCGCTAAATTCAAGCATAGTTCTTTGTCTTCAATCTTATTTCAAATATAGTTACCAATTCTGATAAATAGTTTCTAATATGGCCTAATGTGATATAACACAGTAATTTGTAGTTGTTTCTGGTAATGTTACATAAATATAATACATTAATCAGGTTTCAAGTTTAAATAGTGTAATTATAATTCAACAATTTAAATCAACATCCATAAATAAACCAAGTAACATCAAACAAAGTTCTATCTTGCAATCTAAATTTCCAAATCTTAATGCATACAAGTTTCCGTAAATTCTTTTCTAGAAACCATTAACCCATATATCTAATATCCAAACAATAAAGTATCAATCATTTTCACCATCATACAGTAACAGCGTGTAGTTAATCTGTATCTCTATACAAAAATAAACTCCTAAAGGACCTAGTTCAGCATAATACAAAGTGTAATCAGCCATATCTTCATATGATGGTTCTGTATGGTATCACAATACAAGTTATGTCAAATTCTAATATTATCATGCATTATAAATTTAAATATATCTACACTATACTAAATATCAATGTGTCATATATGGATCACATGTCAATTTGTGAATCTCTGATAACCCAACTTCAATTAAACCTATGTCAAATACTCTGTCAATAACAATATATTCTAGTCTTAGATATAATCAAATTCACATATACTCCATAAAAATATTTTTTACGGTAAACAATCAAAACACTTAACATAAAATTTCAAGACAAAAAACAATTTTTACCTATAATGATTCTGTCAGTAATTTAAATGTATATAAATTAAGTCAAATAAAGCATATACATAAAATATTGTTGTGCAGCATAAAAAATAAATAATCAGCTAGCACATCCAAGTGAAAACCAAAAGGCTTGTGAATCAATCCCACTTGTAAGTGCAAGATTAAATATCCTTAGTATATTTACTTCAAAGTATAATAATACATTCCTCAACAAGCTTAAACTAAAAACTCCCTATAAAAGGCCTCAACTATAATCTTCGGCTAAATCAATAGTCTCGGTACTGTATTCATTGTAAGTCTTAAGTCCACATAATATATAAATAGTTCTGCAACATTATCTATCACATAAAGTGAATAACTTTTACCCCTACAATTATCAACAATTTCCCATTAAATTCGCTTCAAACAATGGAATACCCTCTATTCTTACTTATAGTCAACACACTTCATAGTTAGTATCGTCAATACTCTTGGTTCAATTCTGGACCATGTATGTTTGTAATAAACAAACATCGTACATATGAAATTTTCTCGGGGTTCTCCCGTTTCCTCCTACATTTTCATTGCAACGTTTCATTCATCTTAAAAGAGAAAGTCACCACAAAGTGTTCTAATACAAGTTACCTTAACATGTATAATCGCAAGACGATAAAATTATTTAGTGTTCGATTGTAACCTCTGGAGCGTAAAATTTTTAGTTCAATTCCTAATAAGACTATCAACATCAAATATTTCTGTAATCATATCTTCATTCAGTAAACAGATATTCATTTCACCTACAAAAACAATAATCATCATGCAATAAACGTATATACCATTCAAACACTGTAACAGGATTTCTAAGTAAATTCAACTATAAAGTTTCCAGTTATAAAAAAAATCTAATTTCAAAGCTTAATTCAAATAACTCCAATGTAAATCAAACCGTTAATGCTAATTTCATGCAAGCAAAACAGCTTAAAACCACTGCAGGTTCTAGTAAAATTAGTGCCATACGTAATAAATATAGTTTAATTAGTAAAATTCACGCTTGACTTGACAATCCATAATCTCACCATTATTTTGAATACAAGCTGTATTAAATTAGTAATAAAATTATTAAATTCGGGTCTTATATCTTGAATGTCTATGCATTAATATTGTAAATAAAAAAATGCAGCACCCTAAATAAAAATAAGTATCTAACAAAACAAAAAAAATGGGTATCCTTAAAATCCACCCTCCAAATATCTAAAATACAATTTCAGTTTCAACCTATGTATGAAATGACTATTCTTATGCATATATAATATGAAATCTAAACAGCGCAAATTAGGTTGGCAAACAAGACTTCTACGCAATTTCAAATTAATTGTTCGTTGCTACCGATTACATAACTACTAGGATACACACACTAAACATTAAAATCTAAATATCACAATCCAAAAGTGAACTAAAATCATATGGTCTCCGCAATTAACGTGCAATTTCACATTTAAATAATAATAGGGGTATGCAATAAAAATAATCGCATCTACATGTTATGTACTGTTATTTCTATATCCAATTTCATATACTAAAAACGCAATCATATTCTTATAATAATTTCCTGCAACATACAAAACTCTCTCTCTTCCAGTCATATATATCCTGACATAACGGTGTAGTAATTCAAAAAGCCCTAGTTCCAATTCTATTTACTTACAATAATAATTATTTTCATAATTCTAATAATAATAATAATAATAATAATAATAATAATAAATTCCAATTCAAGCTGTATTAACAATAACAAAAAGAGTTGTCTATAAAGAACATGGTTCTAACTTATAAGGTGCAACAAATATCCTACAATCAAATGCTGTACCTGCAATCAGTGTCAAATAAGCCATGCTTCCGGAAAAAAGGCAACATAAAAGTACCAACATACAACGCGAGTTTGTAAACATAGTTAGTTTCGGATAATATCCACATGTCTAACACGTAACATAGAAATATCCGGCTACATATTGCAATAATGTATAGTTTTTGTACTTTTTAAAAATTTCTTCAATACATAAGTGCACAATAATTATGTTTTTCATAAAATTACAATATCAAATTTATATATTCACCCAATTAATTATTATTTTAATAAATTCAAAAATAGCCTGAATCAAATAGTCAACCGAGGTTATAAATATACCTAAAACCGGAAAATACAACGGCGGTATCGCAATATTTGTTTGCTTTCGGTTCGCGCAACAAGTTCTTCTACGTCATAAAGAAGATTGTCAACATCAATGAACCATCAACCGCAACTAGAAAATAGGCAGCAGCGGAGGTGTTATCAAAGGTAAGTGAACTTTGTTTTCTTACTTAAGTTAAAGTATTGGATAAACATACAAAGTGTGCCGGTATCTATAAAGGAAAATACCATTAGCGTCCATGGCTGCCGGGCGGCGGATATACAAAGCGGGCGGGCGAAAAAACTCGCGACGATAATGGCGCCAGCGCAAAGGTCACACATACGTAATAAGATATACAAAGTAAGCGGTAAAAGTAAAAAGCAAGGTCGCAGCATAACCAAACATTAAGGGCGCCAGCGGAAATGTCACACATATGTAATAAAATATACAAAGCATTCGGTAAAAATATAAAGCAAAGTCGCAGCATAACCAAACAGTAAGGGCGCCAGCGGAAAGCTCACACATACGTGATAAGATATACAAAGCAAGCGGTAAAAGTATAAAGGTAATACGCGACGGTTTCCAACAGTAATGGCAACAGCAACAATATCTTAGACATGTCATCAACCTCATCATAATGTTATTCACCCTTAACAGGAAAACCTTCACCTACTTTCATCATCCATTAAAAAAGTTTCTCATAATTGTGAAACATGTTCAACCACATTAAATAACACAATATCAATTAATCTAAAGTATATTTATCAGGGTTGCAAACGGTGAGTCTTTGATGTCAAACCCCTGTAATGGTAAATCAAATAAAACAACATCAATTTCTGTAGTCTATATTTATCATGGTTGCAATCCACATTTTTTTCAGGTTTACAATACTAAATCAATACTACTGGTCCCGGGCGCCGAAGTAAGGAGGGCGCAAAAATAGAGTGGAAAAAGAAAATAAAAGAAGAAAAGAAGAGAGGAAAAATTACTTGGAATATTTTTAGATCAACAGCAGCATTTTTCAGTCTAATATTTAATTTGACCGAGGTCAGATTTATACTTTTTTGCTTCCCTAGAGAATTGCTAAAAGAGCCCCACTCGTCTATTTACACCCGAATCACTGAGGGCGCCGTCGTATACTTTCGCCCCGGCGCTGATTTTCCATTGCGCGGCACTGACCTAATAATTCTTCCGCGGTAGCCTACACGGCAAAAGCGTGCGACATAAAAAATAAGAATTTCATAAATCTCAAACTTGTTCCGTTTTTCAAGATCTTAATTTCAGTACAAAGTTGTACTGAAATTATCTTTATTACACGATTGTGAGAGTACAGTCCTTTACAGCTAAGTGAGTAACCAGTTCTTTGCAGAAACTCCGACTACGAAACAATTGAAGCAATGGGAAAATACCTTCAGGGGTCAGATTTTAACTTACTAGAAAATACAGATATTACACAAATATTATCCAACAACATCTCTTGATGTTGAGTTTCCATTTTCTGGCTAACAAACGTGAAACGTCACAAACTGACACTAAAAAAATTTAAGAAGCATCTCTTGATATATTGTAAAACTAAATACGGGAAGGAATAAATCCTCAAAAACGATTTTTTTTCTGTACAGTGAAAACATGTAGAAAAATGAGATTCGCATATCTTCATTTAAAGTAAATACACTCTGAAATACAATTGTGAAGAAAAACTAAGAGATTGTGTTCTCATATCACTGTGTTCATTTCAATCTCACAATCTGACAGAGGTGTTTCGTCCCTTCTTAATTTTCTTTTTAAATTTTTATTTGGAAATTATTTTTATTTTTTTTTTAGTTGGAAAGAATAAAGTTATAGTAAAGAGGAGACGAGTTTTAAGGTAATATGATGTTTTAAAATGTTAAACTATATTTTTAATTTAATTAGTTTTTTAAATTTTTTTTACAAATTTAGAGGAGCCGTTTGTGAAAATTATGACTTTTATTATTAAAAATGAAATTTTATTAGGTTATTGAATATTAATTTTTACATGACCTTTACCACAAAATTATTTACAATAAAATTTATTTTTACTATTTTAAATTTTTGATTAGCAGGAGACCTGCCATTCTGTTTTTTGTCATCCAGTCCCTTCTCAACCCAGTGATTAGACTATTACCAAGAGCAGCCTAGCGTATAGTTAATGTGAATCTGTCTAACACTCCCTTTTAAAAAGACTTCTTCAATACTAGGGATGGCCAGAACCGGTTCCTGGTGGAACCGGTTTTCGGGTCTGAACGGATCCGGTTCTAGAATATCCGGTTCCAGAACCGGCTTTTCGGATCCAGGTCTGGAACCGGTTCTTTGGATCCAGGTCTGGAACCGGTTCTTCAGATCCAGGTCTGGAACCGGTTCCCAAGATCCGGTTATGGAACCGGGTTTTCGGACCCGGGTCTGGAACCGGTTCTGAAAACCGGATCTATAAGAACCGATTCCTCGCGGAACCGGTTCTAAAAACCGGATCTATAAGAACCGATTCCTCGCGGAACCGGTTCCGCTGGGACCGAAACTTTGTGACCATCCCTACGCTAAACCCGAGCTGTAAACAGTATGCTAGATGAAATGGTGGAAGCGATAGGCAGGCGCCCAGGTGACGGCCGCTTGCATCATTTGGCTAAACAAACTGGGAAACTGGCAAACTCATTGGTTAAACAGGCAAACTGGCCAACTCATTTGGCTAAACACCCACTGGTGGACCAAAATTTTTTTCTGGGGGCACAAACGGGTCTAAGCGGGGAAGACACAAGCGCATGGTCTTTTTTGCAGTGTTTTGAAGGTGAACTTTGTGCCTCCTTTACGGGTCTTTGGGGGCTTTCGGATCCAGGTCTGGAACCGGTTCCTAAGATCCGGTTCTGGAACCGGGTTTCAGATCCAGATCTAGAACCAGTTCCTAAGATCCGGTTCTGGAACCGGGTTTTCGGATCCAGGTCCGGAACCGGTTCTGAAAACCGGATCTCCGAGAACCGGTTTCTCGCGGAACCGGTTCCGCTTGAACCGGAACTTTGTGGCCATCCCTATTCAATACCTCTCTTAAAAACTTATATAGGCTCTTCCTTTTTACTTTTACATCCTTCATTTGTAAAACAGTATCTGTTTCTTTTTCTGATTTTAGTTTTGCTTTCTTTCCTTAACCTAAATCTATTTTAAAATTAAAAACTGTCCTGTTATTCTTAAATAAACATTTTAAATACAAAATCTCAACAGGTATAAAAGTCCTACATTTTGAAAATTATACTTAATTTTTTTAAAAAAATCATTTTCTTCTTTTTTCATTAAACTGCACAATATCATTACAGAGGCAACATTTGTCCCAGTCCAAACTACACGATAGATCAGGGACGTCTATCTTCTTTGGTCCATGGTTCTATCTAGGGACGCACCCAGAAATATTTGTTAGGAGGGGTCCAAGCTTTGCGGGGGGAGGGGTGCGATACTACAAGCCACAACGTCTATGTAATATGGAATGGGTATTATTCTGCACCCGGAAGACGATAAGTAATTGTAAAATACTTCCACTTATAGAATATTTTAAGTAAAAATGACAGAACTAGTTTGTTTTTATAAGATAAAGAGTATAGATGAAATTTTCATGATATATCAATTATTTCCCTGTTAAACAACTATAGTTTTATTGAAAAAGTGTACAAAAGTATATTGAGTTAGAAATTTTGGAGTGGAGGGTCCGAACCCGATGGACGCTCCGTGGGTACGCCCCTGAGAGGCTATTTCACTGAGTATGCATCACTGAACCAGTGGCGGATTCGGGGCAATCGCCCCCCTCCCCCAGAAGAGGAAACGTTCTTATTTTATATATAAATAAAACCCATTTCAGAGTTTGGAGCTCTTAAAAGTAGCTCTAAGTAGCAGTATTACAACCCACAGCCCCCCCCCCCAAAGTCTGTCCTGGATCCGCCCCTGCACCAAACATTGAGAGACTAGTTCAGAACATGAACGGTCAAGTTTTCCACTAAAAATGATAAATAAATAGATTTTTTCTGTTTTTCTTTAGTTAGTAAATATTTTGATTACCGTTACAACAGGTTTTGTGATCCCGTGGTGTTAGTGGGCGATGAATGATTTTCTCCTTTGAACATGGGTTATCCCATTCTTGTGGAATTGTTGCACATTATCTCGTGTAGCCTGCGAAGCTAGTAAGTCCTCTGTAATTGGCTCACTCAATGTTCCAACTTGCATATGTCCGCTCTAAAGCAATATATTGGCAATAATAACAAAAGAAAAAGTAATAAATTCTGTTTAAATAGCAATTAATAGACAGTCTTGGACAAAAAATGAAGGACAATTGTTTACGACTATGCATATACCACTTGTATTCTTACATAAACCTGAAATACTTGATTTAGTATATTATCCTCGCACTACCTAGGTTTTTTTTTTTTTTTTTTTTTTTTTTTTGGTAACGCAGACTACCAAGGGGGAGTCATTTTGTATTCACCTGTTAAGATTAAATATATCTCGCAAAAGAAACAAACTAGAAATTCTCACAAAAATCTACAATGATTGAAGTGAACAGTACACGGGATGAGCTAACAGATATTTCTTATACAGCCATCTGGGAGTGACACTTCTGAATGTCAGTTAGACCTCCTATCAACGGGAGGGGAGGGTTACTTCGTGTCCACTAACTTAAAATAGCAAATTTATAAGACATTCTATCGTGAAACTCTCACAGAAAAGTCTAGAGTGACTGGGGTGAACAGTACACGAGATAAAATTCCCGACGGGAGCTCATGTGATTCGGATTTCAAGTTAATCAGTAGGATTTATCCCGTCTCATATAGCCTCGCTGCTGAAAGGGACGTTAAACTCAAAATCAACTCAACTCAAGTACAGGGGATAAAACTAACCGCCAAATTCAGAAAAGACGGGATACAACTATTGATTATACTGCCATCTAGGAGTGTCAGTCACATCTTCTACCAACGGGGGTACTTTGTACCCACCAACTTAAAATAGCATTAGACACACTAATGTTCAGTTTTCACCACCGTAAGGTACGCATTAGCTAAGCATGTTGAGCAATTAACTAACTAACTAACTAACTCTATGGCCTATGGAACCCGGAGGTTCAGTGCCGCGTTCACAAAAGCTCTCCACTGACTTCTATCCTTAGCTAATTGCATCCAGTTTTTACTTTGTATTCCTATCTCTGCGAGATCCATCTTAATATTGTCCTCCCATCTGCGCCTAGGTCTTCCTAATGGTCGTTTTCCTATGGGTCTACCAGTCAAGACTTTGAAAGCGTTCCTACTTTCTTTCATTCTAGCTACATGACCTGCCCACCTAAGCCTCCTAGACTTGACGACCCTAACAATGTTGGGTAAACCGTATAAACTATGTAGTTCCTCGTTATGAAGTTTCCGCCATTCCCCATTCTCGTTCCTCTTGGGTCCGAATATTCTTCTCAGGATCCTGTTCTCAAATACTTTCAGTCTATGTTCTTCCCTCAGCATATGTAAAGCGACCATGTTTCACAACCATACAGAACAACAGGCATGATTATCGTTTTATATATTTTAAGCTTCAAATTCCTCGACAGAATTCGCGACGACAAGAGATTTTGAACCGAATAGTAACACGAATTCCCTGCTTTTAGTCGACATTTAATTTCTTCGTGAATATGATTTTCGTCTGTTAATATTGATCCTAAATATTTGAAAGTATCCACTTTATCAAAAGCATTATTTAATATTTTAACGCCTCCACAATTTGCCGTATTACGGTCCCGACGCACTTCCATGTATTTAGTTTTCTCTGCATTTACTTCTAAACCCATGTCCCTGCAAGCGTTTAATAAGATCTCTGCATTTATTTCTACTGTTCTCCTATCATCCCCTATTAAATTTACATCATCAGCATATGCCATAACCTGGTGAATGCCGTTCAACTCTAGGCCCTGGTTGTTATCTTTGATTTTCCTTATGGCGTATTCCAGCACAAAGTTAAATAATAATGGCGACAACGCATCTCCTTGTTTCAGGCCATTTTCGACGTGGAAGCTCGTGGACAAAAATTTTCCTACCCGGACTTTACTTTGGGATTCACTTAAACATATCTTAATTAATCTAATTAGCTTTCTCGGTATTCCAAGTTCTGTAAGAACGTTGTATAATGTTTCTCTCCTAACCGAGTCGTAAGCCTTTCTAAAATCAATAAATAGTTGATGTACCGGGGTATTGTATTCCCACTTCTTTTCGAGTATTTGGCGAATGGTAAATATTTGGTCGATAGTTGATCGATTTCGTCTAAATCCGCACTGATAATCTCCAATAATTTCATCTGCGTATGGGGTCAATCTTGCTAACAGAATATTTGAAAGTATTTTATAGGATGTTGACAGAAGAGAAATGCCTCGATAATTATTACAGTCAGTTTTGTCGCCTTTCTTGTGAATTGGAACAATGATTGATTCTTTCCACTCTTGTGGCAATTCTTCCTTGTTCCAGATAAGGAGAATGAGTTTGTGTATCTTGTTCCACAATTTTTCGCCTCCAGCTAAAATTAACTCAGCCGGAATTTCATCTACACCCGGAGATTTATGTTTCTTCAATTTCTTTATAGCGGCTTCCACTTCTATTCGATTGGGTTCTGGAATATACGGTTCTGCGGTGTGTATCTCCTTTTCTCCACGCACATAATTTTTTGGCTGCGTGTTCAGCAAATCGTCAAAGAAATCTTTCCATCTATTTAAGAGGCTATCCGTATCGGTGAGAACTGTTCCGTCAGATTTCTTTAATATATAAGCACGAGGTTGATAGCCTTTCTTAAATTCGCTGATCCCCTTATACATGTCCCGAATATTTTTATTTTTACTATTATCTTCAAGTTCCTTAATTTTAGCTTTCAAAAAATCCCGTTTCTTTTTTCTAAAAGTTTTGGAAGTTTCCCGCCTGATATCTGCGAAATTTTGTGTAGTTATTTCATTCGGATTTTGTAGCCACCGTAATTTTGCCTGTTTTCTCTTCTCTGCTAGTTTAATGCATTCTTGGTCGAACCATGGTTTGTTCCTACGTATTTCCGCGTGTCCCAATTTTTCTATTGCTGAACTTTTAATGCTATCTCTAATTTCAATCCAAGTATCCTCAACACTAGTGCACTCCGAGTCTTCTAAAACCGCGAATCTATTCGAAACTTCAATCTGGTATTCCTCTCTTACCTGGCTCTCTTCTAATTTCTTTAAATTAAATCTCTCCGTTTTCGGACATTGAATATTACCTTTATTCAACGATAATCTCTCCCGTATTATCGCTACTACCAGGTAGTGATCAGTGTCACAATCAGCCCCTCTAAACGACCGGACGTCAATTATGCTAGATTGTCTTCTTCTATCTACTAAAACGTGATCAATTTGATTATGTGTTTTTCCGTCTGGTGATGTCCAAGTGTATTTATGAACGTCGCGATGTGGGAATTTTGTACTCTTCACGATTAGGTTTTTGGATGTTGCAAAGTTCACGAGTCTAACACCGTTGTCATTACTTTCCTTATGCAAACTTTCGTTCCCTATAATCGGTTTGAAAATATCCTCTCGTCCTACCTTCGCATTGAAATCCCCTAATAGAATCTTCATATGGTATCGCGGGAGTTGGTCAAATATCCGTTCCACTTCTTCGTAAAAACTATCTTTTATATCGTCACCCTTATCTTCAGTTGGAGCATGTACATTTAAAACAATAATATCACACCACCGTCCCTTAAGAGTAATAAAAGAAAGTCTGTCAGTAACAAATTCAACCCGTTTAATTGCTGGTAATATTCGTTTGTGAACGAAAAACCCTGTTCCTAACTGGTGATTTTTATTTCCTTCCCCGTAAAAGAACGTAAAATTTCCGGAATTCCCAGATCCATTTCCTTCCCACCTAACTTCCTGAACTCCTACTAAGTCCATCCTGTATTTCTCTAACTCACTCGTTACAGATTTTAACGCGCCTACCCTATAAAGACTTCTAATATTCCATGTTCCAAATCTCATGTCCATTTTCATTTGCTGATGTCGTGCCAAGTTATCAGTCCTTGTCCGAGGCTTTTGTGAATGTTTCTGAACAAGTACCTTTTTTTACAGGATGAGGGTGTTAGCCTTACCCAAACCCCCAAGCTGGAGGACCACTCCTAGTCGTCTGTCCGCGACTGCTTATTCAGTATATTCGCAGCTAACCTCTATATCTAGAGGCCTTCTCCTCGATCCGCAACCTGAGGACGCGCCATGCCGTGGTGACAGGAACAATATTTGCCGTTGCCGTTGAGCAATATTTTTTATAATGTTAAAAAGAAACGATTAGAAGAATAATTACAAAAAACATACTGTGGTGAACCCAAAGTACCCCCCCCCCCCAGTGGTAGTGCGAGGGTTAATTTAATCTTAATTACAAAACATTTTGGCTCATTATTCTTTTGAACCTCAATATCAAGTTGATAATGAGGAAGCTGAGGTTAAACATAAATGAGGTCGCTTCTTTCTGGGCCTCTGTCATCCATGTTACATTTAATTAAACAAATGGACAATGTTAGTGGTTCTGAAAGACTCATCGTGGTTGCTTACTTACACAAAATATAGACCTAACTGCTTTTGTAGTAGACATGCAGAAGATGCATTGCCCATAGGAAATTCCAAACTAAAGAATGTGTTTTTAAAAGGTTGAAAAATAATGGTAAAATACTACAAATTACTGTTTTCTTATGTCTCAAAGCGAAAAGAATAGGAAAGGCATTGAGTGTATTAGTGGCAAATATTTCAACCAATTTATCAACTAGTGTTTCTTACCCTTAGTTACAATCTTCCACCCCCAGTATTCCGAAACAATCATTCTGGAGCGGCACTACCAGAAACAAAAAAAAAAAAAAAAAAGTACTTTTTTCTTTTCTCTTACCTGTCAGCCAATCAGACACGTTATCATCACCATCAATATGGTGTCGTACAGTCGCCCAATGAAAAATGTGTTAACCCCGCCTTCTTACCACGGCGTTACATATTACATAGCAACCTCGGCACCGGAGAACACAGAGAAAAGGCGGACGAAGGTCGAAGAACTGCTGCACCCAAAGCCTTCCAAGGATTTAAAAAGATACTCAATATTCAGAAGCAGGGACGGTGCGCTTATACAACACAATGAGTACACAAGTTATTGTAAAATAGTGGTGTCGCCAGAAATAAAAATTCTTTATATTTCAAATTGTTATATTAGTAGTAGTACATTGTAATACTGCAAAAATATTGGTAACCTACATTGAACAATATCCTAAGTATGACTCGGGAGCAAATTTCATTCCCCGTCGGGCCACTCTCTGAAATCATCACTGTATCCACGTTTGCCCATTGATAGAATCAATGTAACTGATGTTAGGTATAAACTTATCACTGCATAGAGAACTTTTTTTTTTTTTTTTTTTTTTTTTTTTTGCGAGAACCGGAATTACCCTTATTTTACTATTGAAATGTGAAATGGTGGATCTCCTTATCTGTGTATTGAAATGTAAAGTGGTAAATCTTATCTTTGTATTGAAATCTGAAGTGGTAAATTTTCTTATCTCTCGATTGAAATCTGAAGTGGTAGATCTTCTTATTTCTGTATTGAAATCTGAAATGATAGATCTTATCTCTTTATTAAAATCTGAAATGATAGATCTTATCTCTTTATTAAAATCTGAAATGATAGATCTTATTTCCTTATTGAAATCTTCTTATCTCTCTATTGAAATCTGAAGTGGTAGATCTTGTTATCTCACTATTGAAATCTGAAATGGTAGATCTCCTTATCTCTGTATTGAAATGTAAAGTGGTAGATCTCCTTACCTCTGTATTGAAATCTGAAGTGGTGGATTTTCTTATCTCTCAATTGAAATCTGAATTGGAAGATCTTATCTCACTGTTGAAATCCGAAACAATAAATGTGGTTGGTACATTTGTTCGTCACATTTTTAAATTCTATTGTGGTTTCATAATACGAAACTATGTTTACATATTTGAACAAACTATGACAGCATATTGTTTTCAGTACTTAGATGCTCACTCTAGTCTGAACTTCACTTAAATTAAACTTCTCTTCTTTGTGCTAAGGATAGTCATTAGAAGCGGCAACTTTTCTCAACGTCGTTTAACTTACGTTTAAATAAGACACATATCCGAGATGAAACCTGCTCTTGGAACGCTTAATAAATATCAAAAGTTACTTCTCTGTATCACTTACCATTTTTGTGCTATGAGATTTCAATATCGAAACCGGAAGTGGTAAGGATTGGAGATGGAAACTATTCTTTGGATGCTGAAATCATTTAAAACAAATTGGAATGCCACGTGTATATGACGTGAAGTAGTTTAATTATATTGTAAGTGATTGAATGGTGTGCAATCAACCTGATATTTAGGTGCAGTTATCATCATCATCATCATAGGTATTCTGCCATTATTGGCAGGTCACTTGCCGCAACTGAGAAGCTATCATGCTCTACGGTCTTCCGCTACACCTCTTCGTCTTCAAGTAGGAATTTTCTGTTTTGATATCATCCATCAATTGTAGCCTCCTTCGCCCCCTCCCTCTCTTTCCTGCCACCATACTCTCTAGTATGTTTTTCATGATACAGTTCTTTCTTAGCCAATGTCCCAATCAGTTTCTCTTCCTCTTTTTAATAGTATCTAAAACTGTTCTTTTCTTCTTTCCCACCATTTGTAACCAGTGTTGGGTAAGTTACTTGTAAAAATGTAACGCGTTACAAGTTACTTTACTTTCTCTTAAAATGTAACGCGTTAGTAACGCGTTACTTGCCTCAAAAAAGTAACTGTTACTTTACTTCGAAAGTAACGCGTTACTAACGCGTTACTTTTAGGTCCGATCTTATTACTCCAGTTTTCCGTACTGCTATTACTACCGCTATTATTATTATTATTATTATTATTATTATTATTATTATTATTATTATTATTATTATTATTATTATTATTATTATTATTATTATTATTATTATTATTGCACGTTCTGAATCGATTTATGTAAATGCAAGGACAAATTTTTACTTGACAACTATATCAACATTTTAATGTAATGTAACATTGACTAAAATGCCATACTGCGTTACTCGTAGGGATGGGCACGAGTGAATTCGAGCAAGTTTTCTTTGAAACTCGATTCGACTAGAAACAGATATCTTTGAGCTCGACCCGAGAACTCGACTTGAAAAATTTCCTCCAACTCGACTCGAATTCGGGTCGAGTTTCGAGTCGAGTCGAGTCAAATCTGGTGTATAGTTTCGAGTACTCTCTTCAAGCATCTTACATAGACAATACTGTATAATTATTATCAATGGTACTACTACTACTACAACTCATTTTTCTTCTTCTTCTATATTGTTATTATTATTATTATTATTATTATTATTATTATTATTATTATTATTATTATTATTATTATAACAACACTGTGTATAAACATGAAAGATAGGCGGTTTATATATGAATACTAAAAAAGTAGTTGATTGCCACCCTCGGTAGTCGTGAAGTCTAGGGGTAAAGGACATTGTTCACGAGCTTCTGAATTTGGGTTGAGGGTCTAGGTTCAGTATTCGGGCTCGAGCCAAACGTTGTTAAAAGTTATAGGGCACTGGCCAAATATCTTCAAAACTGCTCGGCCCGGGTTTAGAATTGTCAACGACTCGAGCAGATCGGCTTACAGCTCATTCACTATCGACTCAAACCGAGAAGTGAGCTGAGCCAACAACTCACCCAGTGATGCCAATTCCTTCAGAGTCGTTTTCCCTTCACAAGCTTCAGAATTTCCCTTTTCCGGACAAAATTTCCCTTCATCCAAACAGTTCAAGTACTTAGGAAACGTATTTTTAATCGTTTTCGCTTCCACCCCCTCTCCCAATCTTATAACCACATACAAGCAGATACCTGACAGCCTTCCTTTGAGCTTACGCAGAATTTGACTTGATTTGTTGTTTAGGTATCTAAGGCGTCGCGATAGAGGAGGGGAAAGGATATGGAAAGGTGTAGGCCAGGACCTATGTTAAAGGTGCAATCTGTCCATTTGCCTAGTGTGGCTGAGGAAAAACCCTATAAATACCTCGGTCAGGACGGACAACCTAAATAAATCATAAAAAAATATAAAATAAATATTATGTAAATTTAATTTTTATCCTAGACATCATTATAGATTTTAATATTAATGTAACCTAAGGTACAAAGAAAATATTAAGTATATATTTGATATGTACTTACTTCAGAACAGCACTTCCATATTTACTCAAACGAATACGGACAGTTACAAAGAAAACTCTAGCTGCTACTGTCTTTGGCTGTACACGAGGAATGTTCGTAAGCACAATACAAAGTTTAGAGATGCGGAATTCTTAAGAATTAATAATTCTGTGCGCACAGTCACCAGAAAATTTGTAAACTTACACAAACACACATACACTAATGACCCACTATTCGTCCATATATACATATTTACATTCACGACACGCAGATTTTCTTCTCTTACATCGATTAATCCTCTTCACAATCAATTTTCTGGTTGGGAAAAACATCTTCTGATTGGAAAAACCAAACTGTTACAATAGTTGGAGTGATAATTTAATTGAGAAATATTTCATCTTATTGCATTGCATTTAATTCAACAAAATGGGAAGATTAATTTTGATAAAAGATTTTAAATCATCATCATCATCATAGGTATTCTGCCTTTATTGGCAGGTCACTTGCCGCAGCTGAGAAGCTTCCATGCTCCACGGTCCTCCGCTAACCTTTTCGTCTTCGCGTATGATCTTTCTCTTTTAATATCATCCATTAATTGTAGTCTCCTTCGGCCCCTCCCTCTCTTTCCCTCCATCATACCCTCTAGAACGTCCCTCATGATACAATCATGATGATCAGTGATTTTAAATAAGCATTGTTGTAATGTTTCGAATTTAACTGAATATGTTGATCGATGTGCAATGTTGATAAATATTAAAGAATGCAAAGCAAGATAACTTGTGAGAATATATGTGAAATATGTGTAACGGATTATGTTTGGAACAAATAGGATGTTGAATTTATACTGAATTTTAATGAGAATAATCAGATACGTAAATATATTCAATCTATAAATGATTGAAGAGAGGTTCAAATTTCCCTGCAATATTGAGAGATTACAAGCAATTTCCCTTTTTCCCTTTTCTCCAAAATTTACTCAAAATTTCCCTGCGCCAAGGCATCAATTGGCATCACTGAACTCACCCAACCGAGTCGGCTAGAGCCCTTCGCTCAGTTGTGTCGAACCAAGCAGATGGCTAATCCCAACCAAGCCAGCTCAAGCCTCACGCGAGCCAGCTCGAGCCATCGGCTTAATTAAGCCGAGCCGAGCTAAGCTTGTTATAAAAAATCTATTGTAGTCTCGCTATCGAGACGAGACGAGATGCGAGCAGTGTCCCCTCTCGTGAGCAACACTAAAAGTATTCCATATTACTGCTTAGCTTACATTTCTCATGGCTTTCGCTTTCCAGTGTAATCAGCCCATGATTTCAAAACGAGTTAAAACAAGCGAGCCACTTATCAGATTCGACTCGACTCAAAACTCGACGCCAAAAACAGTGAATCGGTTCGGAACTCGTCTCGAGAATATTACTTTTGACTCGACTCGAAAGTCGACTTGGATTCGAGTCGAGTTTTAGCTTGACTCGTGTCTATCCCTATGCGTTAGAAAAAATGGTTGCTTATTATTATTCTACTAAACTAATTATATAATAAAACAATGTTGCTATGTAAAATTAAAAATACAGAATATAGAGAAACATTACACTACAACTGACGAAATGAGAACACATGAACTGGGGGTGAATCAAAATTGCCAATAACTCTAAAATCGATACATGCTTTTTAAAGCTAGTTGTTCCAAACTCTATAATCAACGGGACTTTAGGATATGCAAACTGATCTAAAATAACCCTAATATTACATACCATCAACATTACATCAATAAAGTAGGCCTGCTCATCAGAACACCGTTTATTCATATTAAACCCTTACTGAATGTCGTTCATTATGGCACCCTAATTGTTGATAAATATTTCCCGCCGGGGCACCACTTTACTTTTAAACTCTGTTCAGCAGTGGCGTACTTACGATTTTGTTTCGGTGGGGCTTTGCCTGAAAATGTGAAAATTGTGCAACATATTTTATATACTTTACTATAGTAAGTAAGATTTCGGGGGGCTTAAGCCCGGAAGTCCCACCCGTAAATACGCCACTGCTGATCACCATCATCTTCAGCTTTTAAAAAAAATATTCTTTCAAATGTTCGAACGATAAAATATTTTCGTTCTCCATCTTTATAAAAACATCATTCAAAGTAAAATAGACTACCAGTACCATTGCACTCGTAGTTCACTCACTGAATGTATTGATTTGGAGCTGTCAAAATCTAAGACAAAATCTTCCAGGTGCTTGCAATCAGTACACGTGATTTCCCTGAGGCTGTCCTCATCTTCCAAAAGCAGCAAGTGGCACTATATTTTGTTATGTAAATAAACAAGTCAAATTGTATCTATGAATGTATTTGCAAACCTACCAACGTAAAGTTCGTAAGGCGAAACGGGAAAATGCACATCGAGATTTCCCGTTCCGCCTTGCATTAAGATGAAAAGTGATAACAGGTTTTACATGCTAATTTCATTGCTAGAGGTCATAAGGCGAAACGGGAAAAGGCGAACAGTGCAGGAATTGTCGGTCACTGACATCGTTCATGCTCCTTTGTTCCATTCTGAGAAATTCACTTACAGGAAAGAAACATTTGTTTCCGAAAAAAATATATTGTAGTTACTCATCCGAAATGTAACGCGAAAAAGTAACGCAAACTAGGGACTTTACTTAAAAATTTGTAACGCGTTACCGTTACAGTTACTTTCGAAAAAATGTAACGCGTTACTAGGAAATGTTACTTAAAAAGTAACGCGTTACAAGTAACGCGTTACTTGCGTTACGTTACTTCCCAAGACTGTTTGTAACACCCTCTCCTTCATTTTCCGCTCGACCCAAATTAATTCTCTCCATTCTTCTCCACACACACATTTTGAAAGCTTCTAATCGTTGAGTTTGATACTATTTATACATATAAGGTAGGTGCAGGTAAATACGCCATGTTAAGAGTGTTTGTATTTTTTATGGCGTTAATTTTCATGAAAAACAAAAAAAAACAAGACATGTGTTGCATAGTATTCTAATCCGCGTGTAGAAAAAATGCGGCAATGATGAGAATCACTTCTATTTTGTACCCAAGGTAAAAGAAACAAGTGGCGTATTTACCAACATGTGCAGGTAATTGCGCCAAGCCTAGGATACTACTAGAAACCTTTAATAAATCTTGCAACTGCTTACATTGTATGTAAAATACGAATTCAAATATTACCACACAACATGGCTGAAGCAAAAAATAGAATAACCAAAGTGCAAGATGAAGAT
Source organism: Thermobia domestica (assembly GCF_964235325.1). Taxonomy (NCBI): domain Eukaryota; kingdom Metazoa; phylum Arthropoda; class Insecta; order Zygentoma; family Lepismatidae; genus Thermobia; species Thermobia domestica. Next base: position 374,550,411 of record NC_137455.1, on the reverse strand, counting down.
GAAAAGACAAAATGTAAAAACGATAACCTCCAAAGTTGAAATGAAGTTCCAAACTGAAATGTTTTCGTCCATAAGAAGATAAACAAACAGTGTCACTGTACTATGATTTAATAAAACCACACCGATATTACATGCAACATGTGGGATAAACGAAAACATCTTTGTCTTCTACAGTCAGTCCTGCACAAGCCCTGGCGTATTTCGCTGCACTATGTTTGGTATTGATTTGGTAGCCATGGAATCACAAATACTGAAATTACATTCACAAAACAAAGTGTTCCTAGACTGACACGAAATAGGGCGTGCATTGCTGTAAACACTCTGCAATGTTCTGAGTTATCACGATACTAATAACTGATTCTTACCGCTATTGAAATAATAACGTCCTTCCACGGAACCTTTCCGAAGGAAACAACACTGCATGACGTGGCGGTCTCAGCGCTGTGTCCCGGAGTACTCGTCAAATCGAATTTGTCCAAGTCCGTGGAGGCGCATTTTAGCGGATTTCGTCGGAAATATCCCAGCATTGAACACGGCGTATTTAGCTGCACTGGCGTATATACCTGCAGCTACCTTATAATACAAGGAAAACCGATTTTTTACAGCCCATATCGTGACATGAATTCGATTGATCACTTTTATCAATAAACTCGATTCCTTACTATCGACTCTCTACATCCTGATTAAAAGTGACGGTGATCCATCCAGTGGGGACGCGTAGTATATTGGTTCAAGCCTTGGATTCATGTCCGCATGGTCCCGGGTTTGATTCCTGGCCGGCACTTCCCCAATTTTAGGCGTCCATCCAGCGTCGTGAGGCAAACTGAGAAGTCACGTGAACAAAAGATGTGATGGCCACTAGGTCTGTACGCCGGTTAGCGATAGAATGACGCTGCGCGCTGACCACGCATTGGTCACTAGGCTAGACGTAGTTCCACCAATCGCTAACAGATGGCGTGAACCGGCTCAGGCCTACAAATCGGGCCGCTACGCCAAGTGGTTTGTTTTTTCAGATCCATTTGATCTTAAGATTTTGTCTCTCCCAGACGGACAAACGGACAGACAGACTAAATGTATAAAGGAATTTCGGTAAACCAGTCCTTTATAATGAACGTGTCTTACTACTGTGCCCAATGGAAATCTAATATAAAGAGGCCTTATCACTGCGAAATTAAAATACCGCTAATTTTACAGTAATTATGTGATATCTTCAAATAGGTAAAAGATAATCGAAATGTGAAACAAGATCGCCGTAGACAATATTATTTTGCATGAATTACCGTTATCACGAGTCACCTAGTAGCTTTCCGTTTGCAACCATTTAGAAACGCGAAAATAAATGCCGATTTTCTAAATGGCTGGAAATCGAATGCAGATAAGTGAGTAATGATAACGGTATCTCATATAAAATAATATTGTCTAGGGAGCTCTTGTTCCACTTTTCGATTATCTTTTATCTATTTGAAGATATCACATAATTACTGTAAAATTAAAGGTATTTTAATTTCGCCGTGATGGGGCCTCTTAAAGCTGGCAGTGCTAGATTTCTGATTTTTTTCCCCCAATAGAGCGGATAAATGCGGAGACAGAATACAATCTTGGAACAACACTAAGTCCGTACTAAATATCTATTTGTTGCTTTCTCCTACCATTTTTGTCTTGATACCTGTTGACAGACAGATGGACGGAGAAGATCGTTCTATGAGATTCCCCATGCTTATACGGAGGCACTATGATTCAGTGGTAAACCGCTTGCCTCTGGTGTGTATGGTACCTATTCGATCCCCGGCCAAGTAAGTTAGTGGTGGACAAACATCGTGTTCATAGGTTTTCTCGAGGGTACTCCCGTTTCCTTCCACATCCTCATTCCACCAATTCTTCCAACATCATTCACTTACCTTAATCATTCGTATCCCTTAGCCTAAAGGACATAGCGTGGGACGTTAAACTGAAAGATTTCATTTCAATTTCCCATATTTACACGTAACATATAGCTTGAAACACTAAAATAGAAAACAAGAGATTGAGGATCCCCTTCCTGGCTAAGCGGTTAGCCTACGCATCTTTGACGTGGGAGACACGGCTTCGATTCCCGACGGGAGCTCATGTGGTGCGAATTCCACGTTAATCAGTAGGACCCCGTCTCATATAGCCTCGCTGCTGAACGGGACGTTAAACTCAACTCAAAATAAGAGATTGCAACACTTAGTTTGGGAATAAAGGAAAATTTATTTTCTTTTTTTTTTTAAATAAAGAAGTAATTACATATATGTTGCATAAATATATAGCCTTAGGAATAAGAAAAAAACGTGACTAGAAAAATTGAAAGGCTAAAATTTGTAGAGTGACTGAGCTTCAGTCTGGCCTGCTACTAATTAACAATGATGAGTACAAATAACCAACTACCATGGTTACCCAAAGAGAAGTCTCACGCAAGGGCCTTGTCTTCCCTATACATATTCATGTGAGAAGCAGAGCATGGAGTTTCCTTAGCCGTACAGAACAACAAGGTCGAACCCTCTATATCGTCTTCTCCTACAACAGAAAGTTTCTCCGAGCGAAACTTTTATTTTATTTTATTTTATTTTATTGGGCGAAGTTAATTCAAAAATTTAGTCAGATTTTTTCTCTGTACGCTTCTTAGTTTTTGGAACGAAGGCTTCTTCTCTCTCTCTCTCTCTCTCTCTCTCTCTCTTAAACATATATCCTGTTCAAGATTTAGTTTTAATTAAGTCATCATTTAAAAAGAAGAAAAAGTAAAGCAAGAGAGAGAGAGAGATAGAGAGAGAGAGAATGGAAGCAGCATAAACTTAGCACATCACTATAAATAATGTCATAATAAGCCCGAGCCTGGTGATCATATAAACCAGTAATCTTGAAGGCGAATTAGTGTGATGGGTAATGTCATTACTATGAGGCTTGATCTTGTGTGATGGTCACAGTTTTTCTCATAGAAAGGCACCTAGTGCCTCCAAATTTAGTACTATTGTTAGTCTCGTCTCGAAATTTCGTGACCAGACTGAGACTCAAAGTATCGAGACTTGCTCGATACGAGGCCGAGATTGAGAGACACAACTTGTGATTTGAAATGAGACCAAACCCGATCTCGAATGTCTCGGTCTCGTCTCGAATATTGACAAAACAAGAATTTTAGGAAAACCAAAAATGGATCAAAAGATTTCGATCTTGGTTAATAATTAGTTTTTGGATCAGGGGCTACAAAATTTTCGAACAGTCCTTAAACCAAGTTTTCGTATTTTCTACGGAATAAGCACATCATACTGAGTTAAGTGATAGTTTGGGTTTGGCTATATTATATCTAGTTCTCCAGGTATAAGACCTACAATAAAATTTTTGATTGAAATATATTGGATTTTTAGATGCAAAAAAAAAAAAATACTGGAATTCATGGGGTTGTTAAGTTATATGTAAGACAGTGGAAGGAGTGTTTTTAGGTGGTCAAAGTCATAGGCGTGTACAGGGAGAAAAGGGGGACAAAATACGAGTTCGATCACTTAGTACAACGCAAATGTTTTGAAAGATCTTCCCTATTGCTGAAAGTGTACTAAAAATTTAAGTGGGGCTAGGGTCCAATCGAGTAACAAAAATTATAAAAAAATCTGTTCAGCGGTCCTAAAGGGGTTAGCAAACAAACATCGGTACACTAAGTTTAATTTCTATATACGAGGGAACTCGAATACCTAAAACTATACAGATTTATCCGTCCTTGAAGGGTAAAGAGTTAAGGAGAGGATGTAGTCAGTACACTGGCATCGCCGCCACTACCCTGAGGTTATCCCAGATACCTATTCTACATAATCTGTGTGAACCTCTGAGCCGTATTGGAGCGAGGGCCAGAAACATTTCCCGCTCCAAACAAATGGTAAGAAGATAGTCTTACGGACTATATCACCATGGCTTTAGCTTACTAAAAAGCCCTTATTACATAGTAGCATTACCTTATACTTTAAATCTAACCCAAAGTTTAACATTTTCGTCAGATGATATAATAGATTGTGATCTCCAGAGCACTAGAAAATATTACAATTGCAAACTATTTTTAAAAAAAGTTGAACTATTACCTGTAAACTTGGTGAGAAATGGTCGCAGTATCTGAAGAGGAAGGGAATTAAGGTTGGCCGCTTATTGAGCGAAGAAAGGCCAGCCAAGTTAAGGCAGAGAGAAGCAGAAGGGTGGAAGACCTCAATGTTTTGACTGTGTATTTCATTCACAACTTTGGAGAGACCTTTGTCTAGCGTGTTTTCAAGTAAATATGTGGTACAAGGCTTTGCTGCGTTACTCACAGTACTGAGTATCGGTTCGACTATTCTGTCCTCTCGTCAATATGCGGCGGATCTAAATATAAAAAAGGCTTCTCTTATTGGTAGAATACATTGCTAACTACGTATAATTATTTTACTAATCTTCTATTTGTATTTACCAAAAATATATGCTTGTTGTTCAATGTCTTTTCTATGACTTAATCCAAGCGTGATTAGAAACATTTGATTTAACGTCCCGCGTTTATGCTCTTTACACTAAATGATACAGATGGTTAATGAAAGTTAATTATGGAAAAAATGGAGGATTGATAATGAATGAGAAATGGAAGAGCCCCGAGAAAATCCACGGACACGAAGGTGTCCATCAGAAACATACATGGATCGGGATTAAATCAGGAACCTCCTCAAACCAGAGGTTATCCCTCTATTCTCGAATTTGCTTTTCGACAAAGTTTGAATATTGATTGTTTCTTGATTAATGATTAAATTTATTTTTGGACTTAAGTTTGAATATTAATTATACCTTGAGTGATTATTCAATTTGACTTCAGACAAAGTTTGAATATTACCGTAATTGTTCTCTGATCAATAATTCAATTTGCTTTTGGACCAACCTTGAATATTGATTATTCCGTGATTGTTGATTCAATTTGTTTTTAAACAAAGTTTGAATATTAATCATTCCTACATTGATGATTTAAATTGTTTCTGGACACAGTTTGAATATTATTTATTCTCTGATTAATGATTCAATTTCTTTCTGATCAAAGTTTGAATATTAATTATTGTCTCATTAATGATTCAATTTGTTTCCGAACGAAGTTTGAATATTAATTGTTCTCTGATTAATGATTCAATTTTTTTGGACAAAGTTTGTATATTGATTATTCCCTGATTTATGATTCAATTTGTTTCTGGGTAAAGTTAGATAATAAGTTATTCCCTGATTAATGATTCAATTTGTTTTTTGAACAGATTTTTGAACATTGATTATTATTCCGTGATTGATGATTGAATATGATTTTAGACCAAGTTTGAATATTAACTGTTGTCAGATCAATGATTCAATTTGTTTTTGGACCTTGAATATTGATTATGCCGTGATTGATGATTTAATTTGTTTCTGGATTGTTTGAAAATTGATTTCTTGAATTTGAATTAATTATTTTGAATATTGTTTCTTCATAGAAAATACATTGGAAATATAAGGAAAATGCGCTGGCTCAATTAGCAATAATGAAGCCTTTACCTTCACCAAAAGGAATAAGTCCAATGCTATGAGACTACTTCAATACAATAAAACAATCTTTAACTTCTTCACGACTTCTTCAATCTTTGATTTAAAAGCAAATAAGGCGGCCATTTTGGAAGACTCTGAATATTATACTGTAAAAAATTCAAATAGGGATGTTCTTTCCAATACATCTGTGTAGAGAGAACTCTTTCGTATTAATCGAAACTTACGTCCCTATTGGTCAATTGGATAAAACTAACAGCAGAATCAGTGACGTCCCTTCGTCGACAATCTGACGTTCGTGAAATGCGTGTCCATCCACCGTTTGTGAAGCCTTGATGAAGGGTTATATATATGGGAAGTTCCAGTTCTTTGCTTCATGTATAACATGGCTGTCAGTCAAAAATTAACCTCCCCTCTCTTTCTATAGCCCCCTCAGGCTTCCTTCCTCGCTGCTTCACGTATTCTGAACCGCATCAGTCTAATTGAACCCCTCCACAGCGAAAAAGAAAAAAAAAAAAAGTCATGCACGTCCAGCAGTCAGAAGTCTGCCCGATCTAACCACAGAAACAAGTTAAAAGAAAAATTGTTGCTCAAATTGGGTTTAGCATTCTTATCAAGATTGGTAAAGAGCCCTGGAGTTGCGCCAAAAAAAAAAAAAAAAAAAAAAAATAGTCACGCCAAGCTCTCTAGTGAGAAAGACGAAAGAAAAAGGAGATATTGCAGGTGGTGGAAACATAAAAAACTAAATATAATGGAGAAACTGGCTGAACTCAAGGCTTTTTAGTTGGTTAATACAGGAACTGAAGCAGAGAATTTTGTGCTACATAAGTATGTCCCATCTCACTATTACCAAATCCAGAAGATTGCAAGTCAATTCAATGTAAAATAGATTAATCTGAATCTCGGTAGATGACTCGAACTTCTGGCATATATTTCTTATACAATTTATTAATAACGCTGGTAATAAACATAAAATTATACGGTAGAAATTATTTATCCATATGAGTTTACTACAAGCATTGTTTAATTTGTGGGAATGTTCGACATATTATCACGTTTATTGCTAAAAGTATTTAATTATCGAAGACAAGAAATGCCTACTCATTAATATTACCCTTTGAAACTTTATAGGATCGTAAGCACACTACGTACAGGCATTGTTTATTATCACGAATGATTGAAATCTGAAGATATATATGCAATAGGTGTGCCAACGAAATCTAAGGTATAAAGTAACCAGTATATTGAAACTGAAATGAAATGAAATATTTAAGTTTACATCTTACGATTATGCCGGCTAAGCTAAAGGAAACGGTGATGATGAGAAATGAATGAAAATGGTGGAATGAAGGAAATGGGAGAACCCGAGAAAAACCACGCACACGGTGTTTGTCCACCACAAAGCTCATTTGGTGCAAGCTGGAATCAAATCAAGGACCCCATGCACCAGAGGTGAACACTCTACCACTGAGCCACTGCGGCCCTCCGTATACTCTTAAAAATTAGGTCTTCAGTTCGAACCCATAGTTACGCAAAATGGTGGACCCGATTTCAGACATTTATTCTATGCAGTGGCGTATTTACGATTTTGTTTCGGGAGTGGCTTTGCTAACTTTCGGGGGGAGGGGAGGCTTTGCCTGAAAATGTTAAATTCTGCAAGATATTTCATATACTTGACTATAGTAAGTAAGATTTCGGGGGGGCTTAAGCCCGGAAGCCCCCCCTAAATACGCCACTGATTCTATGTGAAATCTAATAAATATATGTTATTGTGAGACGTGTTAAGAAAGGTAAGCTCTCAAAAGGTTTTTTTTTTTTTTTTTTTTTTTTTTTTTTTTTTACAAACATGCCAGAAGTGTTCTATGTGAACACAATGGCGCCAACTTTCCAAAATTTCTGTGGGTGCATATCAATGACTGGACGTGTTGTCCTATATGTTTTCTGTGAAGTCTTGATACTTGATTGATTTATTTTTAGTTAAAATCTTTTATGAACACTGTCATACAGGGCTGTGCTGAATAAAGTAAAATTTACTATAAGGATAAGTTGAAGCTGCTCTAGCTCAGTCGGTAACATGGCTGACTTAAACGCAAGAGAAATGGGTTCAAACCCGGATCCAAGGTTAAGAATAAGTTACTGTAATGAATATTCACAACATATGTAATCGTAACATTAAGTGTATATTTTAAATAACTTACATGATGCACAATGACTGCAAGAGGTGCACATTCATACAAATTAAAATGAAAAAAAAAAAAATCTTCATAAGAGCAAATAAAGCTCACAGATGACAAGAAGAACTCTAGCAGAAGTAGTGTGACGTAGGTATGGGCTCGCCCACTTTTCGCACGGGGATTTCAAATGACACCACGGAATAGCACACAGATAACTACCCGGAATAGCAGACGACATCTAAGTATAGACCACACCTCAATAACCGAAAATGGACTTGTCCGTGTCGTTGACTATTCCCCGCTACCCCTGTTTTAGGGTTCTTCTCGTCATCTGTGAGCTGTAATTATGATGGTATTGCACAAAAAACTTGCAAGAATTTTATTGTGAACATAAACTGCAACTGTAGCTTAGTTATCTTTGCACTAACACATTTGAAACAAACAATTATGTTTTAGAGGTTAGAAATTTTAACTTCCATCTCAATGCTTTAATTGATTATTATTATTATTATTATTATTATTATTATTATTATTATTATTATTATTATTATTATTATTATTATTATTATTATTATTATTATTTGATAATGGCAGGTGAGAAATATTTATTTTACTTTGTTTCTATGAAACTAAAAATTTTGTAGGTCCCCGGAGCACCCACGTAGTCAGCACGCATGTGTGAGCATCTTGTGTAACACAGTACACATCAAACCGATATTCTATCTCCGCAAAACTTTTTGTAGTGTTCCGGTCAATATCAGTAATTCATTTCATGCGCACTGCTGACAACTAGCGGCAGAAACTGGAAATACAGTGTTAAAACTAAACTTTGAAAATTTAGCCTTTGAAATCGGGTGCATCATTTTGAATTTCCCTGTATGTAGACCCCCTATAGCTATAGATAAGTACATAGGGAGTCTAGATAGATAGATCTAGATGTAGATAGAAATATAATAAGTGCGTGTATGTTTCAAGTTTTATATACATAATATAAATAATAATGTAAATTCGTGGTTGACAATCACGTCCGTGGGTTTTCCCGGAGTATTTTCGCTTTCTCCTATATTCTCACTCTTCCAATTATTTCATCATATTTCACTTATTTTAATCATGCGTCTCCCTTAACCTTGAATTCATAATCGTGGGACGTTAAGAGCTCCCTTCTGGCTAAGCGGTTAGCATACTCGTCTTTAGCGTAGGAGATTCCCGTTGGGTCCCAAGTTAACTGTAGGTGTACGTCTCATATAGCCTCGCTGTTGAAAAGGGGGGCTAAACTGAAAGTCAAATGAAGTAAAATCAAAATGTGGGATGCGAAACTGAAAACTTCACTTCATTTTCCATTTCAGTAACGTGTTTCTAAATACAAAAGTTAGCATCACCCGTATACCGACTCTGCTATAGGGCCCAGTATAAATAAAATAACTCAACAATAACAATTAAAGCCTTAAGTAGTATAATGCATGTTCCCGTTCACTCCCTCCCTCCTCTGCCGATACATGTATAAGTACTGTCTATGTATACTTGCACATGCCCATCACATGTTACACATAACATGCTTTTCCATAGCGAGATACTTTTGGTCGCCCGCCGTCATATGTTGTAGCTACATTGTTGTAATAGAAATGCAGAGTTGTTCCGCTGGAAGTTGCTGAACTCTGAATGAAAGTTGTGTTGCCGGGGTACACGAAGTGACATAACAACATCCATCACTCAAGCGTTATGTCATGATTGCTTGTCTACCTCTTACCAAATATAGATGTCAGCACATGAACCATATGTACAGGGATTTCAAAAGAAAACACCACAATATATTTTCTTTCCTACTATTTTGCTTTTAGTATTTTTTTTTTATTATTTTTATAAAATACACACGTATTCTGTGGTGGATTAGTAGATTTTTAAAACTAATTGTTCGCTCCCAATCTTTCTGTTTATTTACAAATTAACTATATTATTAGCGACATATCTTGAAGTAAGATCAGAAGCAGCGCAGTTAGGACAACTACTCTATTAGTCGGACTGTGAATTATCTGTGAATTGCGATGACTGACAGATTAAAGTGTTTCGCGTTTCATAATAAAGATTAAGAATATTTAAATGAATATTTTCACCTAGATATTTATGCAACCTCCAACTCTTTGATGTTTTGAAGTTTGCATATTAACGTTGCTCACAGTCTGATATGTTTTTACATTATAAATACGATAAAAATATAATTACTTTTTTAATTTGGTATTTGGGAAGTTTGTAATTCTGGATCGTAGTACGTTGCTGCGAACTGGGTAGGCACCAGAGAGAACAAAATACCGATTTCTCATTTCTTCATATCTAAGGGTGGTGCCCAAAACCGTTAAAAGCCATATTTACTTAATAGTTTATGACAATAATGAAGAAACTCTCATAACCAAATGCGACGAAATTTATAGTTTTTAGGTCTTCATTATTATGGTTTGCAGGCTAAATGTGACAGATTGTTACTGAAAGGACTGATTAAATGAGCATGTAGGATGACATGGAAGAACCAAGGGGTAAATCCTCTCACGCGACGTTGTCCACCACAAATTCATGTATTAGGAGATCGAACTGAATGTCTATTCAATAATGAAAACGGTCCGAACTTCCTGACTCGTAATTTGGAAGATTCGGAAGCAGTCAAATTCGTGACCTGGAGGCACATGACGAACATGTAGCTATAATTCTAACAAATATGATGTTCTGTTCTCTCTCATTGTCTCATTTTCTTTACAATAAATTAATTGCACTGACAGATAACTACAAGGTTTATCAGACTAAAAACACGTGAAAATAAAATATTTTTTTTTTTGCAACAGATTGTTAAAATATAATAGAACGATCCTATACAAGAGAACGATCCTAGAACGATAGATACAAGAGATGCCGCAGAGCCCAAGCAGTGTTTCGTTAAATCTTTTAGTATAGACTGTGTTCAAAACCACTGTATTATTTTTCAGCATGCAAAGACGAATAAACATGAAATTATATTTGAAATAGCGAAAAAATGGTATCTGAATTAAGAAATGTCATACCGGGAATGAAACACGTGAGTATTCTAGCTCGGGTATAAGATCCGAACCACATGAGCTCCGTCCGGGAATCGAACCCGGGTTTCCCACGCCAAAGGCGCGTACGCTAACGGTTTAACCATGATGGAGCTCTGGAATGTTAATGTGTAAGATAGCAAGTTTTGGGTTTGCTACGACATTTGACACAACTGTTCTAATGGCATGGGAGACCATTGTTCAATTCCTGGGGTAGCGCATGTGATTCAGGTTCCACGTTAATCAGTAGGTCCCATCTCAAATAGCCTCGCTGCTAAAAGGGACATTAAGCTCAAAATCAACTTAACAACTGTTTTAAAATAAAACACGTTCTATTCCTATCCAACATTGAATCAAAGAAAACAAATCAAAATCACTGTGCGGTGGCGCTAAACGTGGACACGAGAAGCAATTGAAATGTTTATTGATACCAACAAGCAGCATCCTATTTTGTATAAATGTAAACTTAAAGAATATTACAATAAATACAAACACAAAGAAACATTGGGGAAAATGTGGCCGAAATTAGGCTGGTAAGGCTAGAGACTACAGGTTAGTGAGCGTTCACATTTCACATGTATGGTTCATATGTCCAATGCCTCGTTTATTTTAAGATTTACGATTTAAACAGTTTATTTTTTAAATAACTGCCTCACGCGAGTACTGCGTTACACCCTATACCTACCAACAAATGTAACATTTGAATGAAAAAAATGTAAACAAATGAGCAACAAAATTAAGTTTTGTATTTGATCGTTTGTAGTACGTGTAAAAGTTTTAGCTACATATTTGACGAAACGACTATCAAAGATAAGTTTGATACAACATTTGACGGAAAACTGTGACCATGTAAATGGGCTTAATGACCCATGGTTATGCTAAAGGAAATGGGTAATTAACGAAATTGAAGACCGTGAAGTTAACTTTACGTGCTGTCCCATCGGGATTCGAATCCAAAACCATGTGAACCAAAGGCATACGAGCTACCCATTACACGGTGTATGAGTATCCTTGTGTGCACCCCTTACAATTTTTCTTCTCAAGCTTGAGACAGATTGAGGTCTCAGCCGGATCAAATGCAAACTATTAAAAAAAAGAAAGAAAAGATAGAATATTTTAAGAACAGAACAACACGCCATATATGAGAAAGAAAGAGCGACCAGTTTAATATGTAGGATCTATGTATAGCCTATAATAATAATATGTACTGCGTAATGTGGGGAGGAATATTCGGTTCAAAGCGTTGATCCATTATTCAGACAACCTGCGAGACGGACAGCACCTGAACCGCTGCAGGACAACAGCCTGCTATTGGAGCGATCACGCCTGTCGAAGATTCTGCCCAAACCTATCATTACGAAAATAGTCCCTCCGCCATCTTGCATTGCCTCGATAGTTACTTTTCTTTTTTTTATCCCTTCTCTTTTTTGATAGGAATCGTTACCATTCCTTCTTCTTCATCATCTCCTTATCTGGTTGTTTTAAAGTACAACCTTCACCCAATCAAAAATCTCAACTGATCATAGATTGCAGAAGAATTCTCTCTGTGGACTATCACATGGAGACCGGCGAAGCGAAGAGGTGTTTCTTACGAAATACGAACATTAAAAAGAAAAAAGAAAAAGATTTGATAATAGGTAATGCAAGGCAGGATCGGAATAAAGAAAAAAACTGATTCCAAATATGACCAAATCAGTGTTGCCAATGTTTCAACTCTAGCTCAATATTCTGCATCTTTCTGTATTTCATTTTCAGGATTAAAATAAAGTTACAGTAGTTGAAAAGAATCAACTTTTCTTTCTTTCTTTTTTTTTAATGAAGAAATATAACCAATTGAAAATAAGAATACTTTACAACACCCAAGAATCGTTTTTTCAATATTGTCAAAACAAGTCTTTAAAGAAACGAAAAGAGTATTCGGCAAATCCTTTTGAATAAAGAAGTTTTTTTTACAAAAAAAAAAATAGCTTATCAAATATCTCGTGAGAGTTTTTAAACCAGGAGGGAACTTGAATACGCGCACCAAAAATTACAAGTGACTAAAATCTTTCTAAATGTAGGTATGGAGAAAAGTGGACAAAATTATTTACGTTGAATCAATCCCACGCGCGCTAACTCGACACTATCTGCATCCTCAACTTTCTCGAACTGAGCTTTCTCCACCTGTCTTCCAGGTTTTGTAAACTGGTTGCCAGACGAAGAGCTCTGATTCACCGAGGGTAGCTGCAGGATTGAGCCCAAAGCTCATGAAGCCCCATCTGCTTTATTACTTTCAGTTGGAACATATACTAAGTTTGTGTTGTTTAACAAGTACACAATATGAGCAAAATAGTTAACAGATAACGAACTCTACAAACTTTCCGTTGAAAACAATAAACAGCTGCCATATTATCGGAGTGAATAAAAACGTTACGCGGATAAGACAGAAAAGCAGCAAAAACTGCCGCGAGAAAGTTTTACTGAGAAATTCCGTGAACAAAAGAGAAGAAAATCACACTATTGGATGCAATTTAGAAGAGAAAAAAATGTTAGGGCCCTTAGAACATCGTTTGTAAAAAAAAAAAAAAAAAAAAAAAATTGTGTCCCAAGGAACATCATAGGAAGTATGGTGGAAGGAAAAAGAGAGAGGTTACGTTGAAACAGAGACGTCGAAATGAAGAAGTTAACTGAAGACTGTTATGCATAAAAATTTCTCAGTTGGCGGGAAATGTCCCACCAATGACAGGTGAATATCAATTATTAAAATTTTTACGTTGAGTATATTAATAACAATGAGACAAAAAGTGTATTTCTTCACATTCTACCATCCCGTATTCTTTTGGTGAACCACCAGAAAGTTTTTTTTTTTTTTTTTTATCAACACAACAGGCATATGTCCAATTAGAGTGTTGAAATATTATAATTCATTTTACAACATTTTTTTCCAGTGCTTTACAGGACATTGTTCATATGCCAATTTCATCTTCTTTATGACATAATTTGTTATAGAAAGAACCTATTCTCCAGATTGGTGATTTCAGCATTATGTTGGTCCTAGCCTTTATGTAATAAAGAGACCTGTATTATTTCTTCTAATTCTAACTAAAGGAACATGTAAGTATAATGGAGATATAAAGTTTGAACAATTCAAATCATTTTGAAACGTCTCTTCAGATTGGTGATTTGAGCATTATGTTGGTCCTAGCCTTTATGCAATAAAATAGACCTGTATTATTTCTTCTAATTCTAACTAAAGGAACATGGAAGTATAATGGAGATATAAAGTTTGAACAATTCAATTCATTTTGAAACGTCTCTTCAGATCGGTGATTTGAGCATTATGTTGGTCCTAGCCATTATACAATGAAAGAGACCTGTATTATTTCTTCTAATTCTAACTAAAGGAACATTGAAGTATAATGAAGATATAAAGTTTGAACAATTCAAATCATTTTGAAACGTCTTTTCAGATTGGTGATTTGAGCATTATGTTGGTCCTAGCCTTTATGCAATAAAAGAGACCTGTATTATTTCTTCTAATTCTAACTAAAGGAACATGGAAGTATAATGGAGATATAAAGTTTGAACAATTCATTTTGAAACGTCTCTTCAGATCGGTGATTTGAGCATTATGTTGGTCCTAGCCATTATACAATGAAAGAGACCTGTATTATTTCTTCTAATTCTAACTAAAGGAACATTGAAGTATAATGAAGATATAAAGTTTGAACAATTCAAATCATTTTGAAACGTCTTTTCAGATTGGTGATTTGAGCATTATGTTGGTCCTAGCCTTTATGCAATAAAAGAGACCTGTATTATTTCTTCTAATTCTAACTAAAGGAACATGGAAGTATAATGGAGATATAAAGTTTGAACAATTCAAATAATTTTGAAATGTCTCTTCAGATTGGTGATTTGAGCATTATGTTGGTCCTAGCCTTTATGCAATAAAAGAGACCTGTATTATTTCTTCTAATTCTAACTGAAGGAACATGGAAGTATAATGAAGATATAAAATTTGAAAAATTGAATTTATTTTGAAACTATTTTTGGAGGAATACCAGATCGGCAATATTGCGCCTTTGTTCTAATGATTAAATATTAAAATTGTCTATCATTTTATATGACTTCCAAGTGAGGGATAAATTCCAGTTATTTTGTGTATCAAATACCTTAGAAATTTTGATTGAACTCTCCATTTTTGGGCGATATTTTTGTTCCGACGGATCCCAAATCACAATAGCATATTCCAACTTGGTGCATACATATGAATAATACATTTTTAGAGTGTTCCAATATTTTTGAAGTACTTATCTATTCTAATTATATGAATCCTAATAATTTAAACGCATCTTAAGTAACATTTTCGATGTATTCAATGAACGTTAATTTAGGGTCAAATGTAACATCTAGATCTTTAACTGTATTAGTTCTACTTATAGAAGTGTTACTAAGGTTATAATCATATTTGAGAGTACTTTTGTTTCTGCTGAATGATAATACGTTACATTTGTGTATACATGGTGTTTCAAAACAACACCAACAACGTTTGGGAGGTGATTCCTCATACCAAGATAAGACAAAAAGTATAGACCAACTTGGGTGCACAAATGCTTCCTTTCGGAGTTATAGGCTGCCGAAGACATGAAAAATTGAACTTTAAAGACCCATAGCTCCAAAACTATGGGACCTACTGTTGTCGGGTCAAGACTTCACTTAGGAACTAATATGTGCACTATCCAAAAATAAATTTTTCAGAATCCTAAGGTACTCACGCAACAATGTTTATAGAGTGTTTGGCTAGGGCAGAGTAAAATCTGAAATACTCACAAAATACCTCTATAAAAATTATTGCGGACGTACCGCAGCAATATAGGTCGCTACAGACTATTTTGGGCAGGTCAGAAGATAAGTAGCATTGGAATCACAATCTATCTTAATTGTCCATTCTCCTACGAATTATCCGAACAACATGGTATTTTTCTTTTTTTCTTTAAATTTTATGCTGTCTCGTGTTGATCTACATACAGTTGGAAAGTTAAGAGATAGATAACCTCAACCTTAAACCAAGAGATAGGAGTTGATGTGATAACCACACATCTCCCTACGAACATTAACGGATGGTCGCCGATGCATTGTTATTTGTTATAAGGTTATACAACTAACGGTACATACCATATACTTAGTAGCTTTCAATAATTCAAAACTCGTATGTAAAAGTTGTAAAGGTACAACATACTTCCTTTATATGTAACTAGTTCTCTTTAATATGTAACTAGTTCACGGTTTTTAATTACTGGAATAGCACTTATTTTGAGATTTAAAATTCCATTTATATGAAAAGACGTCTCTAATTTTCCACTAAATGTCCACCAAAGTGCTTAGTTTTTTTTTTTTTCGCCTACTAATTTCAGCATTATATTGCTAAAAATAAAATATTAACAGGTTGACCCGATAAAAAGTTTGTGCGACATTGTGGGGCCAAAAATGGTTGAAGATATTTATTAGGTTACTCAAACAAAAGAAAATTAAAAAGAAAATAACTGCAAATTAAATTTGAGACCCGCTTTAAGGTATCGTGAACGAGTGGAATAAATTTGCAACACCAATCTATGAAGAGCTTCTTCGTGGTTAAGCGGTCAGCACACGCTCCTTTGGCGTGGGACACCCAGGTTCGATTCCCGGCGGAAGCTCATGTGGTTCGGATTCTACGTTAATCAGTAAGTCCCGTCTCATATAGCCTCGCTGCTGAAAGGGACTTTAAACTCAAAATCAAATCAACCAATCTATGAGATCCAATATTGGCAGAAGTTTTTCTTACTTTTCCCTCATCTATTTTAGAGTCATTAATATTTGGAACTTACAACTTAGACCACTACAAATTTTTCACTAACTTTCTCCTCTTTCCTTCATCACTTACAATCCAAAGATATGCAAATATCTGTACATACGGTCTACCCCCCCCCTCCAAGAAAAACTTCGTAACGCAATACTACTTACACTTTCTCAATATAATTATACTTTGTTTATCAGAAAATTGATTGACGTAACTTAGCATGAAAATTTGATCTTACACTTCATCTGTACTCTTTCTCTTACAGGGACCGCGATGGCATAATGGTAGAGCATTTACCTCTGGTGCATGGGGTTCTTGGTTCGATCCCTGCTCGCGCCAAATGAGCTTTGTGCTTCTTGGGGTTCTCAAATTCCCTTCCACTTCTTCATTCCACAATTTCATTCATTTCTCATTATCACCGTCCCCTTTAGCGTAGCCGTGGTCATTACTTATCGTCTTTTCGGGTGCAGAATAATACTTTGAACCCTCTACCCCCAATGCTTGGACCCCTCCAAACAAAAATTTCTGGGTACGCACCTGTTGGCACTTCTGACTACTCTAACAATAACACGAGCTCCTTTGTAGCTAAGCGGTTAGCGTACGCGACTTTGGCGTGTGAGACCAGGGTTCGATTCCTGGTGGGAGCTCATGTGGTTCGGATTCCACGTTAATCGGTACGTCCACGTCTCATATAGCCTCGCTGCTGAAAGGGACGTCAAACTCAAAATCAACTCTAACAATAACACAATGTATTATTTATTTCGAATTCTATATACAGATGGCTACCTTGGTTTGCACGTGAAGCAACTGGAAGTGGGTGTTGGAAAGTCAAGGAGACGAGGAGACGGAAGAGGTGAAGTAAATACAGAGGGGTGGATCAAAAATATCAAGAGAGAAGGGCGCACACACAGACTGTTTTCTCTCAAAACGAAACGCGAATGGAGAGCTGTTATTGTGTAGTGATGGAATCTCCTGAACACTATCACAGATCGTGCACTGGCGTTTCTCGACGAAGCCAATGCATAATTGTGACGCCCGTAATAATAGTGTGCCAACATAATTATAGCTTTAAGGTCCAACGTACCCAGAATACCGTGCGCGAACAAAAGAACAACAATAAGAAAGAGAAAGGAAGAAGGATAAAAAAAAATAAACATGAAAAATGGGTGTCTGCGAGTTGTTGCATACACAGCCAATTGGTCGACCGTCTGTTTTGATTGTAGTGGGTAAAATAACCCTGCAAGTCCGAAATCTTTGATAAGACCTATATTATAGTGTGTTTGCGTACGGCAGGATATTAAAAAAAAAAAAAAAAAAAAAAAAAAAAAAAAAAAAAAAAAACTGAATGATAGGTGTATTTTTGCTCCTTAATCTTGGCTTATAAAGGAAGAAAGGAAAAAATGAAATTGGTCATTATTATATAGTGCATGATAGAGAATGGAAGTTCAAAAGCTGTTCCCAGCAGACTGTAAGAAAAGGGGGAATATTTTCAGCTAACTCTCTTACTGTTTTGAACAATGAAACTTTAACTGAACGTTAGTTTTATCAAGACGAAAGTAAGCAGCACATAGTATGGCTTATCAACTAAGTTTTCCCCATAAATTTTACAAATTACTAGCATTTTAACCGAAACAAATTTCTCAAAAGATGAGACATCTATCAATCAATAGATTTTATTGAGCTAAACATAATGGTATATACATATATAAATATATATATCCTCATGTGTAGTTTTAGAGAAAACCAATAAAAACGAAATTTTATGGCGTTAAAAGATGTCGTTCGTTATTTATTTCATGCACTTGGTGACTGTAAACAAGATTTTATAGCGTTAAAACTGCCGTTCGTTATCAATTTGACGCAATTGATGGCGTTAAACGAAATTTTATAGTGTGCTGAAAAATTACGAACTGATGTGAACTGCATCAAATTCTTAACGAAAGACATTTTTAAGACCATCAAATTTTCTTTAAAACTATCAATTGAATCAAATTGAAATTTAAGTCAATTTCAATTTGATCGCTTTAAAAGAAATTTTACGACGTTAAAGAGTGTAATTCGTTATCAATTTCATGCAATTGATAGCTTTAAATGAAAGTTTTTGGCATTAAAAATGTTCATAATCAATTTGGTGCAGTTGATATCTTTAAATGAAATTTTATGGCGTTAAAAAGTGTCGTTCGTTACCAATTTAATGCAATCGATAGTTTTAAACGAAATTTTATGGTGTTATAAAGTGTCGTTCGTTACTAATTTAATACAATTGATAGTTTTAAATGAAATTTTATGGCGTTAAAAATGTCGTTTGTTATCAATTTGATGCAGTTGATATCTTTAAACGAAATTTTTTGGTGTTAAAAATGTCTTTCGTTATCAACGAAATTTTATGGCGTTAAAAATTGTCCTTTGTTATCAATTTGATGTAGTTGATACCTTTAAACGAAATTTTATGGTGTTAAAAAATTGTCGTTCATTATCAATTTGATTCAATTGATAACTTTAAACTACATTTTATGGCGTTAAAAAAAATGTCGTTCGTTATCAATTTGATTCAATTGAAAGCTTTAAACGAAATTTTACATTCACGAAGAATTGAATTTCACAACTTTCAGTTTCAAAATTGTTATACATAGAGCAAAAATGGTTACAGGTAGTGAGTAGCAGTTTTTATTTTTTTTTTGGAATCGATTAAGCGTACGAAACATAATTATTGTCTTCCTCAATCCTCTGTTCAAACCGAAAGTGACAGAAACCAATCACTTCCGGTTTTAACATTGATTACCATTGAACAAAACTGTAGGCCTAATACATAGATAGCGAGAAGCAGTTTTCTGTAATCAATTAGCCGTTCCAAAAATATATTCGTCTCCACTATAATCTCTCTACTAAAACCGAAGTGGTAGAAATCAACCACTTGGCGGATTTAACGTTGATCGCTATAGAGTAAAAACGGTGATAAATAGAAGCAGGTTCCTGTAATCGATAAAACGTCTCATGAACACGTATTATTTCTATCCTGAAGTATCTGCTAACCAGAACAGTAAAAATCCACTACTGGTCTCAATAGTACTCTACAAGCAGCAAAAAAGATAAAACTCCTGTTTCAACGTTGATCGTCATAGAGTGAAAACGGTACTAAAACAGTTTTGTGCAATCAATGAAGTATTCCAAAAATATAGTTCCGTATCCACTCTAATATCTCTAGTAAAACCAAAAAGAATATAAATTTACTAATACTTATCATTTCAATAACAATTGAAAACATATCACGCCATAAAAACCAAACTTCATCACGTGATCTACATGTGCCACTGATACTGGTTTAATGTGTAAAGGGAGGATTAGGCACTAACTTTTTATTCATTCAATCTTTGTTCGTTTCAAATAATATTGCTCTCTTTATTCGCAAATTGTAATTATACAATATTGCGTTATTACCCAATCTGTATTCGTTGTAGTGTTTCATTTCTGATTTTCAAAGTTTAAACTAAAATAATGAAATACTGGTTTATTATCGAAACTGTATTCGTTTCAGGTACTATTATTACAATTATAGTTTATTTTTATTTTTTATTTTTTTCAAATTTGAAAGTAATAAAATATATTGCACTATCATAAAACATGTGCACCTTTCCAGTGGCGGATCCAGGATATGATCAAGGGAGGGGCTAAACCATAGTTTGAAGCTTTATCCAGTGTAAACCAGGATTGAAGCCCATTTTATCCAGTGTATACCTGAGCACCAAGGGGGAGGGGGGCTATAACCCCTATAGCCCCCTCTTGGATCTGCGCCTGCACCTTTCAAAGAGTATTATTCTATTCAGTGGTGTATGCAAGAAGAGAAATTTCGGAGTTTGAACCTTTCTCCTTGAGCAACATATTATGCAAAAATAAACATTTGTCATGTTAAGATAGATACACAAACACTTGAAATTATACGAACTTGCAAGTCTAACACCCCCCCCCCCTTGGCGACTTCTGTTTGCGCTACTGATTGTTTTCTCTTCTCATTTTTAACTGTTTTCTGCTTTGAATGGTATTTTGAACTGTAGGGCAAGCGTGAAGGTGACCACTAACTTTATTGTCGAAATATCTTTAATTCTTTTCGATTTTTCTTTAAAACAATCAATTAGGAACGAAAAACAAATGATTGAGTTTGGTTTTGAGCCGAAATTTGAAATTTGGAAGATCATTGTGAAGTTGACCCACAGAGCTTCATTTTGTAAATAACTCTTAATATACTTTGAATCAAACTACAGTATCTTCTTTTCAAATGAATCAATAAGAAACAAAAAGCAAATGATTGGCTTGAGTTTTGAATCGAGATTTAAAAATAGAATAAGCAGTGTGAAGTTGCCACAAATGTATCTTGTAAATATCTCTTTTAGTTTTTCAAAACAAGTGATTGTTTCTTCAAAACAAACCACTTTCATCAACTTTATTTCGTAAATATATCTTTATTTTTTTCAAGTTAAACTGCTGCTCTTCAAAATAATCAGCTACATACGTATATCAAATGATTGATTTTCGTTTTTCAATCGAAATTTGTAAGTGGAAGGGCCAGGGTAAATTTGGTCCCATCCCAACTTTATTTTTTTTTATCTTTTTATGATTTTCGAAACTTTTTTTAAAAAATTCAAAATGATCAATAACAAACGATTGGCTACAGTTGTGGATAGTAATTTGAAAGAGTGGGGGGAAGGGGGGGCAGTAAAAGAGTTTAATATCTCTTTACAATTTTCAAAAAAAAAAAAAAAAGATTTTTCTTCAAGAAATCAATAACAAACAAACGATCAGCTTGGATTTTGAATCGCAATTGAAATTTGAGAGACCAGGGTGAAGTGGGTGAAGTTAGTTACACCCTAACTTTAGTTTGAAAGTATATCTTGAAGTTTTTCGAAGCAAACTATTTTTCTTCAAAACAATCAATAGCAAACAATTAACTTCGGTTTCGAATCAAAATCTGAAAGTTGGGCAGTGTGAAGTTGGCTCCATCAACTTTATTTTGTAAATTTCTTTCGAAGTTTACCGAAACAAACGGTTTTTCTTCAAACAATCAATAACAAACGAATGGCTTGAGTTTCGAATCAAAATTTGAATGTGGGGGACCCAAAGTGAAGTTGCCCTTCCTCAGATTTACTTTATAAATATCTCTTGAAGTTTTTCGAAACAAAGGATTAATTTTTGCTTCGAGTCAAAATTTGAAAGAGGGGCAACTTCACATGGGTAGGTTGGCTGAACGTCCAGACATAATGTGAAGTTTTATACAAGTTTTATACTCACATATTTGAGTAAGAAGTTGTACGGTGATACCCTCATGTGTATAGTGTATAGAAGTTGTACGGTGGTATCCTCATATGTGTGTAATATATCAGTAGTTATACTAGGAATAAATGTAATGTTGAATCAGAAATTGACTTATTACATTAGTACAAATACACTGGTGTGTGCAAAGAACAAAAATAAGTTTCACGTGCTGTGTCCCTCTCAAGTAGCATAAATGGGTGAAACTTGAACCATATAAGTGCTACAGTATGATGCACGAAACAACAGACGAGAACACGTGATTAGAAGAATCAAAATGGCACTTTTACGCTGACACAATAACTTACATTAAGAAAACTTTCTCATATGCTTTTAAATTTAAGTACTTATACTTAGCGCAAAGTACCCGTTTGGACAAAACTATGTAGGGAGAAAACTCTGTCACGTGTTTTTAAATGCAAGTATTTATACTTAGTGTAATACATATATCAATTTAGGCAAAATGTGTCTAGGGAGAAAGCGTTGCCACGTGCTTTTAAATGCAAGCGTGAAGTATCCGTTTAGACAAAATGCACCTAGAGAAAAAAAAACTTTCTCATATATTTTTAAATGCAAGAACTTATACCTAGCGTAATATATCCACGTAGACACTCACACGACGTGTCTAGGAAGAAAATTTCCTTATATGTCTTTGAATGCAAGTATTTACAGTTTGCGTAATGTATCCGTTCAGAGACTTCCAACACCGAACAAAGCGAAGGGTATTCTTCTCGAGGAGTTTTGCCTGACATGTTCGGGACACGCTACTGGCAAGTGGACGATTATAGGCTAATAATAAAACACTGCTTTGTATTCTGTATTCACATACTTCGACATATCTGTGGCTAAATTAGACAAGTGGCCAATTTGGCAGCTTTTACTGCATTTACTTATTTATACCTTTCTAGACTTCCAAACTATACTATGCATAATTGTTGAAAGTCTTGACTTAATAGAAAGACTTTGTCCGTCCGTCTATCAGAGCCAAAACGGTAAGAAACTTGCAATCGATACAGCATCCCAAAAATAGATTCAATCTCTTTCGTTAACTCTCTATTCAAAGCGGAAGTGGTTCAAGTTAGTCATTTCTGGTTTCACTGTTTAGACCACCTTATCGTCATAGAACAAAACTGGTACTAGGTAGCGACAAGCGGTTTCCTACCCACGATTCATGGTTTCGAGAGAATATATCATCACAACCTGCAACACTCTACCAACAATCGGAAATGGTTAAAATTAATTACTACTTCCGGTTTCAGTACGGATTTCCGTAGAGCTAAAACGATAAGAGATATCGAGATGCATTTTTTTTTTTTTTTGCAAATCGATTCAGGGTCACAGGGGTAGATCCTATCTTCTCCTTTACCCATCTATTTAAACCGGAAGTGGTTCAAGTTAACGATTTTGGGTTTCAAGCCTTATCACTATAGAAGAAAAAACAGTAAGGGCATAGCGAATAACGGCTTTTTGATATGGATTCAGCTTCCGAGGAACACGTTCTACCTTTGATCATATTGATCTATTGGAATCATAAGGAGGGCAGCGATGGCTCAGTGGTAGAGCATTCATATTTGTTGAATGGGGTCCCCAGTTTGATCCCAACTCGCGCCAAGTGAACTTTGTGGTGGACAAATACCGTGTGCCTGAATTTCCTCGAGGTTCTCCCGTTTCCTTTCATTTTCTTCATTCCACCATTGCACCATTTCATTCCACCATTCCACCATTTCATTCCACCATTTCTCATCAAAATCACCGTCTCATTTAGATTAGCCGGCATCGTAAACATGGGACGTAAAACTCAAAGATTTCATATTTTTGGTACCAGTGGGTACAGATGTACTACTTCAAGTTTGAGTATTGAATTCCCATAGTTCGTAAGTCTATTGTAGTTTCGCACTGTAAAACAAAGCCCACTTATCTTTATAGGAGTTACTTTGATTTATTATTATTATATAAACCAATGATGCATTGGCCGCCTGTCTCCATGGATATTAAAAATTCACCAGATATACATCATTGAATGGACTTTGATCTTTTTCACTTCTTCTTCTTTTTACTTCTTCTTTTAGGTTCCACATTAATTTTTAATCTTCTAATGCAGTTAGAAGTCGACATTCCTAACCCACTCTAATAACAACTTGTCGCTGGAGATTTTCATTTCTCTTTTGGTAGTGCTTCAACCTGACAGATAATTCAAAGCGTAATAGCACAAGAAAAGAGAGAAAGAAAAAAAGAGGAATACTGGATAAACCAATGTCTAAGAAAGAACCGATGAAATAAAAAGAGAAAAAGCAAGAACAAGGAGGGAACAAGAAAGAAAGAAAAAGCCGAATCACAAAGTGAAAGGCTGATACGATGGTCGAGACGTACTAAATTATTAGTTTCGTAAACCGTGAGTTGACTGTATGCATATTTCAATGAGACGAGAGGTGCTGTGGCTATAATCTTTGTGTGGCTGGTTTATGAATATGCACAACTCACTCGTTGAGAGAAGTTCGCAAGTGAGACAGATAGACCAGCACGTTCAAGTTGCTACGAGAAATAAATGGTATAGAACCCACGTACTATTTTTATATATATCGGTCTATTTTTATATATATAGACCTAGCAACTGTGATGGGGTATTGGATTCTGTAGTTTTAAAGTGAGAATTCTGTTCTAAAAGCCCTGGATTACATGAATTTTACAATCAAACGTACAGATTCAATATAAATATTTAAAAAAAAAAAAAAAAAAATACTGTATTTTAAGATGAAGCATAAATGTAATTTGGGGATACATTCGGTAGCAGTTTGAGTACGCAACGCAAAATTTGCACTGTAGGTTGCGATAGCCTGGATTACAGTTGGGGTCCATTTCATAATATTTGGGACCTAAATATTATTGCTTGCCATCTAGAATAGAGAAAGTTCCAATTTATGGTGCTGAATTGAATCAAGGAATTCCAAATGGTCCAAAATGGCGTTTTTATTTTTGGTACAATTATGAAGTATTTTGACAGCCAAGGACAAAATATGGCCGGATTTAGGGGAGGTGCACCGGTGCACGTGCACCCCACTTCCTTGTAAATATACACTATCTAAAATGAGAAGCTAGAAGTAAAAATAGCAACATTTTCCGAAACTTTCTACCGTCATATTACCGTTCAAAGCTTAAAAGTAAGTAGAGCTTTGCAAAAGCAATAGTTTAAGCGATTTTCTGAAGGTTGAAGCAAAAAGATTCACAAAGTAAAACAATATTCCTTATTCACTACAGATGCCTAAAGTCATTAAGTAAAACCAAATTTAATTCGAAGGTAGTAGTAGTTATTAGTGCAGCCCCTCAGAAAATCCTGAGTCCAATATTGTATGTAGGTATATCTAATGTCCGTATGTGACGCACTTAAAACAGAAAATTTCTCCGTGATTGCAAATGACGTTGTCGGTAAATATGGTGTACTAAATTGTCGCTCTTGGTACTAAAATATTTCTATGTCCTGGTGTCTATATATTATATTCAAAATATTTATCTCTGATGAATTACGCCCTGTTTTCTTTCCTTATCGAGATTAATCAAATCTTCCAGTTTTACGTCCCGCGGTTATGTCATGTAGGGTAAAGAAGGCGTAATAATGGAGATTGAATGAAATCTGAGGAAATACGAGAATCTAGGGAACATCTACGCACATCGAGGAGTAATCAGTCATACAGACTAGTGATAGGAATCACTTGTAGCTCATTATATGGGTGTCATAATTGTGTCAAACATTGCTAAGCCTGTTATATTTTCTAATAGTAAAATTATGAGGGTTCTGTCATTTTATTGATCATGTGTCATCAAATAAATTGGTTTAAGATTATAGGACACAGACCCATAAAAGTTGAGTATAGTCTTTGTAATCGATCTCTAGTGCATTCCTTTAAATCTTTCGTCCCTGGTAATTGCACAGTTCAGCAGCTCCTCGCGTCAGCCTGTTCGTATAAATTTTCAACGTGCAAGGTATCGAATAATACATATTTTATTAAAATTATTCCAATATTTGTTACATGACTAGTCCATTTTTAATCAAACAATTAATTGCCATTCAAACAAATCATTCATTATTGGTTTAATTTCTCGCCATTTGGACATCTACTCGCGTCACTGAAACAATTACTAGTCATTTGAACAATTACTCATGTCATTGAAACTATTTGTCCTCTTGAGAACAATTACCCAAGTTCTTGAAATGAGTATTCGACATTGCAAGCAATTATACCCGTCATTTAAATAAGTTCTCGCTATTTAAACATTTACTCATCATTCGAGCAATTTCTCATCATTTAAACAACATCTCGCCATTTAAATATCTACTAATCATTTGAAGAAGTTTGAGTTACTTAAAACTTTACTCATCATTTGAACAAGTTTGCGTAATTTGAACAATTTCTCGCAATTTAAACATGTACTCATAATTCTAACAGTTTCGTGTCATACAGACAATCACTCGCTATTCGAACAGTTTATGGTCATTCAAAATACTTACCAGCCATTCGCACAATTTTTTTGTCATTCAAACAATTAGAAAAAATACTCGTTATTCGAATAAATATTTATCATTCAAACAATTACTCGATATTCAAATAAATATTCATTATTCAAACAATTACTCGTTATTCAAATAAGTACTCTTCATTCAAACAATTACTCGTTATTCGAATAAATACTCGTCATTCAAACAATTACTCGTTCTTTTAATAAATACTCGTCATTCAAACAATTACTCGTTATTCAAATAAATACTCATTGTTTCAATAAATACTCGTCATTCAAACAATTATTCCTTATTCGAATAAATATTCATCATTCAAACTGTCGCAGCTCCAGTACGCGAGCGGAACGTACTTTAAAATTTCAACTTCAGGATTAACAGTATGCGAGCGGTCACACGTGAATAAACAACAGACATATTAAATCTCTCTTAATCTTTAGCTGCAGACAGATCCGGGGGTGCAAGTACACTTTGAATAATAGAGACGAATTATCTTGCACAGTTTATTGTTAAAAAGAAAAAGTAAAGTTACAGTTGAAGTCCGTCGGTTAATTTGGAGTTACAATTGCCGAAAAAGAGATTGACCGACGGACTCCCGAGTTATACAGTACGACCTGTGTCTACGAAGTTACAACAGTTTTTGGAGACACATCACATTTATAATAAATGCTAAAAACGTGACAAGTTTCTGCAACTTACGTCAGATCTTATGACTATTTTGTACTTTGGTCACCAATGTTAACTTTCCATATACACCCTTTTGTGCAGCCAACACTATAGCTGCGTGCGCACATAGACTCTAAGCATTTTCCCTTTTCGTACACATTTTTTGTTATATTAAAAGAAATTGACACATTGATATTCAGTGCTTAAGTCCTCATCACGTGTAAGGCCTGGTGACCATTTCCTAACAAACATCTCCAAAAATCTCTTTCATATCCTGTTCTGAATTACCCTTTTGACTTTGTCTCACCCTTGAAGTCTCTTATACGTTATACAATGTTAATCGGAATTTTTCATTGATAATATTCTATCATTGGTATTAAAGAACACACACATTGAACAGATGAAATAAACGAAACATACATATATACAATATAAACAATTGGTAACTTCTCAATGAAGAAGGGGAGATCGGCCGTCCTTTTAACATCCCATAGCATAATTAAATATGATTAACCAACAACAACAATCACATAATATTCAATTAAAGAAAAAAGGAAAAATACAATAATAAGATGTACGGCTGTGACAAAACAATTACTTGTTATTCAAATAAATACACATTGTTTCAATAAATACTCGCAATTCAAACAATTACTCGTTATTCGAACAAATATTCATCATTCAAATAATTGCTTGTTATTTAAATAAATACACATTGTTTCAATAAATACTCGTCATTCAAACAATTACTCGTTATTCGAATAAATATTCATCATTCAAACAACTACTTGTTATTCAAATAAATACACATTGTTTCAATAAATACTCGTCATTCAAACAATTACTCGTTATTCGAATAAATACTCGTCATTTAAACAATTACTCGTTATTTCAATAAATACTCGTCATTCAAATAAATACTCGTCATTCAAACAATTACTCGTTATTCGAATAAATAGAAAACACTCGTCATTTAAACAATTACTCGTTATTCGAATAAATATTCATCATTCAAATAATTGCTTGTTATTCAAATAAATACACATTGTTTCAATGAATACTCGTCATTCAAACAATTACGCGTTATTCGAATAAACACTCGTCATTTAAACAATTACTCGTTATTTAAATAAATACTCGTCGTCATTCAAATAAATACTCGTCATTCAAATAAATACTCGTCATTCAAACAATTACTCGTTATTCGAATAAATACTCGTCATTTAAACAATTACTCGTAAATCATTCAAACAACTACTTGTTATTCAAATAAATACACATTGTTTCAATAAATACTCGTCATTCAAACAATTACTCGTTATTCGAATAAATATTCATTATTCAAACAATTACTCGTTATTCGAATAAATATTCATCATTCAAACAATTATTCGTTATTTAAATAAATACCCATCAGTCAAATAAGTATTATTCGTCATTCGAAAAATTCTTTTTCATTCAAATAATAGTAGCTCGTCATACTACAATATTTGTTTATTCAAATAAATCGTTTGAACAATAATTCAAGCCCCTCAAAAATTCGAACAACGAATTTTCGAAGAGTGTTTTCGTTCAATAGGTGCCTCGGTGGCTCAATGGAAGAGCGTTCACCTCTGGTGTCCCTCATTCGATCCCAGCTCGCCCCATGTGAACTTTGTGATGGACAAACGTCGTGGGTTTTCTCGGAGTTCTCCCATTTCCTCCCACTTTCTTCATTCCAACATTTCATTCATTTCTCATCATCACAGTCTCCTTTAGCCTAGCCGGCATAATGGTGGGACGTAAAACGTAAAGACTTCATTTCATTTCGTTAAATAACGACATTTAGAAGAAAACATGAAATATTAGAATTGCAGCCATTTGCCTGAAAGGATATAGGCAAATACTTTTCTTTTGAAGGTAATTAACCATTTACCGAGGAACAAAATAAGGGATATGCTTTATGAATGGAAGGCGTTAGTTTGATGGTACACATCCTTCTGACATCATAAAGTATTACTATTATTTTTAGTTATGGAACGCGCTTGTGAGGGGTATTTTACACATCCAGAAATTGTCATCAAAACCGCCTCGGAAGACACTAAATGTTCCTACTTGTCACTTACTTGTAGTCACGAAACGAAATAATGATGTGAATGTAAATTTTTGGTGTAAAAAAATTAACATTTTAATTCCATAATTTCTAAGAAAACCACCTGTAAGTTACTTTTTTTTTTCTCTCATTTTATTCGTGCTGTCTTCTTTAGTTGCTTTTGTAGGACTAAATAGCTTTTCTTTTTCTCCCTTCTCTGCCATCTATGGATGGAGAATTGTAAATCACGACTTGAACATGTGTAACTTTGCTCCAGCTGGGACAGTGGGCTTCTTTTTTAATGCTAGATTTATGGTTTGTTTATATGTTGTCAACATGGCGGACGGGGTCTTTGCACGTGGCTCTGATTTATGGCTGGCAGTCGATCTTCGTTGCGCGGCAGCCACTGCCATCTAACGGATAACCAGTGAACTACGTAGTTGTTAGATCGTAAAACTAAAATAAACTTCGTTTTCATTGAAGATTAATGTATTACGTTAGAATATCCGGTATGTAATCACATTTCAACAAATATTTTAATAAACGAACAAACATTGATAATGGGTATGATTACTGTTGTAGAATCGAGACTTAACGCTGTTGACTCATCATGTGAGGTAGGTATGAAGAAATAGCAAACTCCGGTGTTGAAAATGGGGGCGCGGTGGCTCAGTGGTAGAGCGTTCACCTCCGGTGTTTGGGGTCCTTGGTTCGTTCTCAGCTCGCGTCGTGTGGACTTTGTGGTGGACAATCACCGTGTGTGGGGGTTTTCTCGAGGCTCTTCCGTTTCCTCCCACTTTCTTCATTCTACCATTTCATTCATTTCTCATCATCACAGTCTTCTTTAGCCAAACCGGTATAACCGCGGAACGTTAGAGATTTCATTTTTTCCGGTCTTGAAAACCAGGGAGACAGGGTGGCTCAGTGGTAGAACGATCATCCCTTGTGCGTGGGGTCGCTGATTTGATCCCCAGCCAAGTAAGTTTGTGGTAAACAACATTGTATCCCTGAGACTTCTCGCCCTACTCCCACTTCCTCCCATATTATCATTCCACCAAATATTCTTCCATTATCATTCCCTTGCCGTCTCCCTTAGCTTAAAGGACATAAACGTTGGATGTTAAACCAAAAGATTTCATTTTATAAGTTTGTAACTTTCAAAAAGATGTGTGAAAACAACAGTTACAGAAGAAAAGTGCTTTTAACCAGGGCAAAAGGTATTGGAGGTGAGAATTATTGACTTAAATTTAAAAGTTGCACTTATTTTGTTTGGCCGACTTGTGAATACCTACCCACGTAGCACCAGAGATGACCATTTTGCAATCGGGATTCAATTGAGCTCATACGAGCTCAGGCTCACTATCCAAACACACTACTCTAAAGTGATCGCGAGGAGTCGTGACGCTTGACCTAGATTTACCAATTTCACCACCCAATAGAACGCGAGGGTGGGTCCCAGTCGTCAACCCCCTTCCATGATATTATGACGGTGTCTTCTCTCGCGCTATAGGGAGAACTTCTGCTTAGGATACAGTGTTGTAGGATTGACGCTAAGTTTGGTTTTGTTGTTATTATAGTTACCGTATAATTGAGATAATCATTTGTGTTCGTGTCCTAGCTCTTTAAGTGTTGTGTCCTTGTCTCTCGTTCCCCTTGTCTTCTAAGTTCGACAATATTCTTGGTGCACTTATGCGGTTTCAGGTTTTCTCACGTGTGGGTACGGAAGGCAGCTCCACAAATCGTATCGAATTCTTGCGATGCATCTCACGTGAGACAAAACACTTCTATGACTTTTCTACAGGTTTCAACAACTCATCCCGGTCACTATAATTGACCACGCACTGAACACTCCTATCTTACACGTTTTACGTGTTGTAAACTTAAGGCGTCATATAACTCACATTTCAGAGAAATCCTATATTAGGGTATAGGCCCTACAGTAAAAACTCGTTAATCCGCAAGCACGGCACTCCGAACAGCATTCAGTCATCCTCTGTACATACATACTGTATTTTTAGATTTTCATGTCACAACAATGCAACAGTTCGTCAACTGCGTGATGATGCATTTTGTAAGTACATCAAGAAAGCAGTTAAAGACAGTTAAAGGCAGTTAAATCAGTTGAAGATTTTTTAAAATTACTTTTGTTTACATAAAGATACTGTACTGTAGTATTTAAAGAATAGTAACATACAAAGCTTGTAGTAGGTCTTTATTGTGTAATTTTTAAAATTTATTGGACGTACGTACATGCTGTTACCAAATTTATGTAGGTATTTTAAGCTTGTATCGGGCGTTTTTTTTAAAAGCATTCCTTAGTAATCCGAACTTTTTGATAATCCGAACAGTTCGAACAAACAAATATTCGGATTAACGAAGTTAAACTGTATTATAGAGTTTTAGTCAGTGTTTCTTTCAGAAATTATGTTCCGAGGAGGCACACTTCGTATTCCGGCGGGCAATGCTGGTAGGCCTACTATTCTATTTATTATTATATTATAGACGTATTATTTTGGTCTCCTCCGGGGGTGGGCACTCCCAGAGCTCCGGGGGGGCAGTGCCCCATAGAAACATGTCTGGAAGAAACACTGGTTTTAGTTGTGTGCACGAAGCAAAAAAAAAGGTTTGAGGATCACCAATTTAATGTGAAGCGCAGTATGCTAAGACAAAATTATGCTTTGTATTGCATTGCTGTTAAATAGTTTGTTTAAACGAGGAATTAACCATTTTTTTTTTAATATAAAGAATTCGTCCTATAATCCAGTTCTTTTGGGGTGATATCAGGCCCGTATCCAGGGGGTTTAGGGGGGCCGGTCTCCCCTAAATTTTTGCTGGCCCCCTAAAATGTTCACGGTAGGCTTGCAAATTAACTATAATGTAGTGACGAACTTCAGCCGGCCCCCCTTACATTTTTGGGCTGGCTACCGGCCTGGGTGATATTGTATAGTGGGAAATCGAATGTGTACTTATGGTTGGTGCTACATGACAATCTGTGCATCGGACAGCCAACCGCGCTTGTTTTAAACAGCTATCATGATTAGGAAGCCTCTCATTTATGAGTTTGGAATAATGCTTCTCCTGAGAAAATCAAAGAAAATCAGTGTAGGGTCTGGTCAGAGGAAAGTTAGATGACCGTTGTACTCACTAGATAGTCCACTGAGTGTCATGAGGACGATTGGGAAGCTACTTAGAAGAAAGAAGTACGGAACTCCATTCTAGAAATCCAGCATTTATGATGAGAGTAGTCTATATGTTGACCAAATATCATCCCCAACGACATGAGTGCCATAAGCTTGCTGGTAGACCGTGGTTTCCATTGGCGATACTCCCGGGGGGATGAGGGGGGACATGTTCCCTCCAATCTTAGAACTGAAGGGGGCTGTCCATCCCAACAGTCCGATTTGATATGTGTTTTTTGGGGAAAAAATGTGGTGATTTGTGTCCGATTGCCACAAAGGAAAGTGAGATGAAATTGATGTGCCCCCACAATAACCCTCAAATCTTCCCGCCACCCAATGTTAAAGACAACTCTGCTCCCTGATGCTCCACAGGATTGTTTTCAACTTCACAATTATTTTGAGCATTGCTTAACAAAAAAAAAAAAAAAAAAAAAAAAAAAAGTGTTACTTGTCCCCTCTCTCCCAATGTTGAAGACAGATTTGCGCCGCTGGTGATTTCCCTAGGAACTGTTACGTCAGATAAGTTTAGTTTAGCCCTTCATAATTTCGGGGTTATTTACTGACAAAAAAAAAAAAAAAAGTTCATACAGTTGGACATCGATAACTCGAATTCCTTGAAACACGAATTTTTTTCACATTCCCTTAAATTCTCCATAATATTCAATGTTAAGATAACCTCCGTAAGTCGAATGTTAAAAAATTAGAACCTCTATAAGTCGATTTTTTCTTGATCTTACCTCTATAACTCGAAGCTGCATCTCCATGTTTTTACGTAATTTTCAATGTTGCTAGTCCTGTCATTGCTGGTAATGTGTACGAAATTGTGTTTTACTAAAGTCTAGCATTTTATTTTTACGAGTTATCTTATTAAATTTAGTTTAAGCCACTTTTACAAATTCGAGTTACAAATGTTGAATGAATAAAACTTCGAGCTATAGTGGTTATATAGTCACTTTCCATGAGGAAGCCGGAATCTCGGTATCTCGAAATTTTGTGGCCACCTTGATAACTCCAACCTTCTCGATATGTACAGGGTGTTTTTTAAAACAACTCCGACAACATTTGGGAGGTGATTCCTGACGACACCAAGGTAAGTCGTAAAGTATAGATCAATCTGGCTTCAGAAATCCGTCATTTCGGAGTTATAGGCTGCCGAAAACATGTGAAAATAGACTTTAAAGGTCCATAGCTCCAACACTATGGGATCTACCGTAGTCGGGTCAAGACTTCACTTAGAAACTAATATGTGTGCTATCCAAAAATACATGTTTCAAAATCCTGTGGTACTCATGCAACAATTTTTATAAAGGGGGTTTGGCTACGGGCATATAATTTGAAGTACTCACCAACTACCTCTATAAAAATTGTTGCGGAAGTACCGCAGAATTCTGAAACTTGGATAGGGCACATACTAGTTCCTAAGTGAAGTCTTGACCCGACTACGATAGGTCCCATAGCATTAGAGCTATGAGCCTTTGAAGTTTATTTTCTCATGTTTCTGGCAGCCTATAACTCCGAAATGGCGGATTTCTACACCCAGTTTGATTTATGCTTTTTGACTTATCTTGATGTAATCAGGAATCACCTTCCAAACGTTGTCGGTGTTGTTTTGAAACACCCTGTATATACAGTATATATCATGCAGTAGGCGTACAAGTGCCATGTGAAACGGAGCAGGTTTTGAAAGAGAAGTTTTTCTATCTGTTTCTGCTTGTAACTATATTTGTGTCTTATCTTCCTGGACAACCTTTTAATAAAACTGAATCGAAACGTTACAGCAACGTGTATTCATATCAGTAACGTTAAAAAAAAAAAAACCTCTATAATTCAATAGGAGTATAGGCTTTTAATGAAAGAAGAATGCCAAAAGCAAAGAAATGAGATGTCATATTTTCCACTCCCTGACTGCTCTGAAGTTCGAAAGAGACAGATAAAGTATAAAGTACACAATGCAACTTTACCTTCCCTTCGTCCCGTCATTCCCTCCAACTTATGGATTCATCTTTGTCGTCGCCATTTCGATTTCTATTCCCGCCTTCTTATCTTCCCCATTGTGGAGTCTTTCGCTTCACTGAACACTCGTTGTGTTGCCTTAGCCTTGAAAAATATCTTCATCCGCTTCGACAGTTTGTCTTAATGCACAAGCGACGAGTTCTGTTGCTTTTTTTTTGGTATTATTATTATTATTATTCTTTTCCAATTCTCTTTCTCATTATTTTACGAATACTTTTGTGCTTTTTTTAGCCACTCCTAATAATTTAAAGTTTCCAGAAAAAATAAATCTATTTTATCAATAATTCCGTTGCATAACGATAGTAGAGTGTATGAAGGGCTATGAGTGGTCAAATGGAATATTCAGTTGGGTAGTGTGAATAAGTGCTTAATTAAGGCAAGTGAATAATGATGGAATATTTGGTGGAATGAGAATATGGGAGAAAACGGGAGTACACCGAGAAAACCCACGGACACGATATTGTCCACAACAACCTTACTTAGCTAGGAATCGAACCAAGAACCACACACACATCACAGGGGACTGCTCTACCACTGGGCCACTGTACCCACTCAATAGGGTCTAAGTACTTCGACAACCAGTACCTGCTTTTGCGTCACTGTAAGGAATATGTGTATCTCTAATAGGAGAAACCCAGTGACGGATTTAGGCATCTTACGGGCCTAGGCAATTTTATGGTCGGAGCAGTCTTGGGAAGTAACGTAACGGAAATAACGCGTTACATGTTTCCAAAGTAACTGTAACGGTAAAGAATTATATATTTTTTAAAGTAACGTACCTGATTTGCGTTACATTTCGGATGAAAAAATCTTTAAGTTTTACGTCCCACGGTTATGCCGGTTAGGCTAAAGGAGACGGTGATAATGAGAGATGAGTGAAATGGTGGAATGAAGAAAGTGGGAGGAAACGGGAGAACCCCGAGAAAACCCACGAGCACGGTGTTTGTCCACCACAAAGTTCACTTGGCGGGGGCTGGGATCGAACCCGGAACCCCAAGCACCAGAGGTGAACGCTCTACCACTGAGCCACCGCGCCCCCTTACATTTCGGATCAGTAACTAAAATATATGTATATTTTTTTTTTCGAAAACAAATGTTTCTTTCCTGTTAAGTAAATTTTTCAGAATGGAGCAATGGAGTATGAACTATGTCAGTGACCGACAGTCAGTCACCGACATAGAGAGAAACAGATAAGATCATAGTGCCACTTGAGGTTTTTGGAAGATGAAAAAAAAAATGAAATGAAATCTTTGAGTTTTACGTCCCACGGTTATGCCGGTTAGGCTAAAGGAGACGGTGATTATGAGTAATGAATAAAATGGTGGAATGAAGAAAGTGGGAGGAAACGGAAGAACCCCGAGAAAACCCACGCACACGGTGTTTGTCCACCAGAAAGTTCACTTGGCGGGGGCTGGGATCGAACCCGGGACCCCAAGCACCAGAGGTGAACGCTCTACCACTGAGCCACCGCGGCCCCATTTTTGGAAGATGAGGACAGCCTCAGGGAAATCACATGTACTGATTGCAAGCACCTGGAAGATTTTGTCATATATTTTGATAGTTCCAAATCAATACATTCAGTGAGTGAACTACGAGTGGACAATGGTAGTCTAGATTACTTTACTTGGTGTTGTTTTTACAAAGATGGAGAACGAAAATATTTTACCGTTCGAACATTTCTAAAAATACTTTTTCTTAAAAGCTGAGAATGATGGTGGACAGAATTTAAAAGTAAAGTGTCTTAAGTAGCCCCAGCGGGAGACCGAAACAGCACACACAAACATTTGAGCTCAAGCTATATATAATTACTGTCAATATGTTTGATGGGTGTCGTAATTAATTATACACAGTTAAGGGTTAGTATGAATAAACTGTGTTCTGATGAGCAGGCCTATTCTATTACTAGAAAATAGGTTGTTGATGGTAAGTAATATTGAAGTTCTTTCAGATAAGTTTGCGTATCCTAAAGTTCCGTTGATTATAGAGTTTAGAACAACTAGCTTTAAAAATATCACGTATTGATTTTATAGTTACTGGTAAGTTTTGATTCACCTCCAGTTCATATGTTGTAATTATATCAGTTGTAGTGTAATGCTTGTCTATATTCTGTATTTTCAATTTTGCATAGCAATATTATTATTTTATGATTAGTAGAATAATAAACAAGCAGCCGCTTTTTTCTAACTCGGTATGGCATTTCAGTCAGTGTTACATTATAAGAAAATGTTCATATAAATAGCTGTCAAGTAAGAATTTGTTCTTGCATTTACATAAACCAATTCAGAACGTGCAATATTGCGTTCATAAAGTTAACGAAGCACATCAAATTTCCATTAAAGTAAACTGTCCGCATGAAAGGATACTGCAGCGCTACTGTTATCAATCTACAGTTCTAAACATTTACGATGACTGGGGAAAATCAGAATGTGCAATAATAATAATAATAATAATAATAATAATAATAATAATAATAATAATAATAATAATAATAATAATAATAATAATAATAATAATAATAATAATAATAGGAGAAAATCGGATAGTATCGGACAGTGTATAGGCGACACTCTTTAGGCACGTGTTAGTAGTTCTTTGTGAGGGAAGCGTGCCGCCAACATTCTGAGGTGTATATGTGGTGCGACGATTTGTAGTTTTTGTGCGGTTTGTGGTTGCACGTACTTAATTTTGTCGGCTAATTACAGAAACAAAAGTAAGTGAAATATGAATTTAAGTAGTTGTACATTTTTTTTTTTTTTTTTTTTTTGTAGTTTTGTATCCTAATTGGCATTATATCATTGCCTACATTGCAAGACAAATTATTTCAAGACTCTTTATTATCATGCATGTTGGCCGGGTGGTATCGGGCAGGGTGTTGGCGGACAATATCGGACAGCAATATTCGAAGTTTCAATGCGAAATCTTATAGTCCGGGAAAGATTTTTATTATTCTTTCATGTAAAGACACCACGATTTAAGTTTGAGGTGCGCGGAACCCACAAGTTTGCAGCGGGCTATAGGATTCAACAAGGAGCACGTTGGTATACTTTTTTTTTTTTTTTTTTTGACAAACTCTCTAAACTTATGAATAAATATTCTTTTAAACCATCGAGAACTTTTAATGCTGATGAAACTGGTATGTCAGTAGTTCATGAAAATCAGTTAAAAGTTGTGTCTATAAATGGGAAAAAGCATGTAGGGAACTAACATCTGGAGAAAGAGGCAAAAACGTAACAATTCTTCTGTGCATAAACGCGTCAGGTGATCAATTTATCCCTCCATTATTTGTGTTCCCAAGAGTAAGAATGGACAAAGAACTTACGAAAGATGCTCCCGAAGGAAGCCGTATTTGATGCTCAACCAAGCAGTTGGATCAGCAAGGAAGTCTCTGAAATTCGACGGTGAAACAAAGACTGATTACATAATTTGTGGGGAAAACTTTGATGAGAACTGGATACAGTGTAATTCGTGCAAAGGTTGGGCACATGAAAACTGTGAAAGTGTTAAGAGAGATGCATTTTATTATAAACTAGCAGCGTTCACCCCGCTTCGCTGCGGTCACCCCGGAACGCAATAAACTTTGTTACTTAGATAATTTTTACTTTTTCGCTTTCAAGTGATATGATAAAAACCATAGAAGATTGCAGTAAATGTTAACATTATATCGCCTGTCATTTATGTTAACCCGCCCCGCTTCGCTGCGGTCACCCCCGAACGCAATAAACTTTGTTACTTAGATAATTTTTACTTTTTCGCTTTCAAGTGATATGATAAAAACCATTATAACGCCTGTCATTTATGTTAACCCGCCGAGTGACACGGTCATGCGGGTTGCATATAAATACGTTTATTTTTATACCTATGATGAACTAACAAAGGATTTGTACGTAATGGACACCTGAATGGTCAATTATCTCAAGACACTGGTAATTGAAAATTAAAGTAATATGATAAAAACCATCTAGGGTCCAAATCCTAATAACCCCCCAAAAATAAAAGAAATTGGTTCAGCCGTATTAGCGTGATGAGCGGACAAAGGATTTGTACGTTCTCTTTTATATATATAGATATGATATTTGCAATACAACATAACAATCTGCAGTTTGTAAGGTATGTAAAAGGACATGTAAGGAATCTAAGAAGGTGATAACAGATCTGTCCGATATAACCCGCCACTTTTTTATATCTTGAAAAATTATACTTTTACATTTTTGTCAGTGTCTCTAAATTTTGTAGTAAAAGTGAAATATGGTTTATATAGTGTTATAAAGATATGTATGAGGATTGCACATATGAGGTTTTTATTTAATTTCTGATTATCATAAAGTTGTTACATCACATGTTCCTTAAGTGTCCGATACTACTCGACCTTCCCCTAATAATAATAATAATAATAATAATAATAATAATAATAATAATAATAATAATAATAATAATAATAATAATAATAATAATAATAATAATAATAATAATAATAATAATAATAATAATAATAATAATAATAATAATAATAATAGTGGTAGTAGTACTAGTAATAGGGAAACTGAAATGATAAGAATGTTTATATATATATATATATATATATCGGGTGTTTCAAAACAACGCCGAAAAAGTTTGGGAGGTGATTCCTGACACCAAGGTAAGACAAAAAGTATAGACCAACCTGGGTGCACAAATGCTTCCTTTCGGAGTTATAGGTTGCTGAAAACATGAAAAAATGAACTTTAAAGGTCCAGTGCTCTAAAATTATGGGACTTACCATAGTCGGATCAACACTTCACTTAGTAATTAGTATGTGTCCTAACCAACTATCCAAGCTTCAGAATCCTGCGGTACTTCCACTAACAATTTTTATAGAGGTAGTTGGTGAGTACTTCAAATGATATGCCCGTAGCCAAACTCCTTCTATAAAAATTATTGCGAAAGTACCGCAGGATTCTCAAACATGTATTTTTGGATAGCTTAGATATTAGTTCTTAAGTGAAGTCTTGACCTGACGACGGTACGTCCTACATAGTATTGGAGTTATGGACCTTTAAAGTTCATTTTTTCATGTTTTCGGCAGCCTATAACTCTGAAAGGAAGCATTTGTGCACCCAAGTTGGTCTATATTTTTTTGGTCTTATTTTGGTGCCAGGAATCACCTCCTAAACGTTTTCGGTGTTTTTTGAAACACCCTATATATATATATATATATATATATATATATATATATATATATATATATATATATATATATATATATATATATATATATATATATTACAAAGTTTCGCATCTAAAAATAACGCGTTACTTGCGTTACTTTCGAAGTAGTGTAACGCGTTACATCTTTACAAGCAACTTACCCAACACTGGGCCGAAGGCCCGTCGCCTGACTGACGCGTGTTCATTCATCTATCAGTTATAGTGGACTATAGCAGTACCGTATAGTAGACGTAGTGTTGGTAGATGACGTCATGCGACACTTTCTGACCAGTGTTGAGTATGAAGTTTTTTTTTTTTTTTTTTTTTTGGCAAAATTAGGCTTTGTTATCTTAGAATAATAATTGAAATGTATCGAAACATAAAATGTTACAATAATAATTTAGAGAAAAAGTATAGGGGGAAGCTGTGGCTCAAAGGCAGAGCACTTACCTCTGGTGCCTGGGGTCCCTGGTTCAATACCCGCCCAAATTAATTTGTGGTGGATAGAAAGAGGGTTGATTTCTGAACGGAAAAGTAGC
Organism: Thermobia domestica; assembly: GCF_964235325.1. Classification (NCBI taxonomy): domain Eukaryota; kingdom Metazoa; phylum Arthropoda; class Insecta; order Zygentoma; family Lepismatidae; genus Thermobia; species Thermobia domestica. Next base: position 374,510,374 of record NC_137455.1, on the reverse strand, counting down.
CGAACGGAAACTGGACACACTTAATTAATTAAATTTATATAACAGTCACCAGATACAGCCCAGAAACCATTTTACACTGGATATCTAACAACAACAATAATAATGGAAAAAAGGATTTGGGAAGGTATCGGCCAGGGTCTGTTTAGTGGTTACGATCCCGTCATTTGCCTGGTAGGACTGAGGAATACCCTAATTAGGATGGTCGGCAGCGGAAATCGAACCCGCGACCTTCCGAAAGCGAAGCCAACGCTCTACCACTTGAGTTGCTTCGCTCGGTGAATTAAAAAAAAAGAACACTTACTTCTCGTCTCAATTTTCGTCTTGGTTTTGAGACGAGATGAGAAATTTCACATCTCGTGGACAGCAATGATCCTTATATTTTCATCTTAATGAATGAAAGTTCAGGGGCGGATCCAGGACGGACTTCCGGAGGGGCTGTGGGTTGTAATACTGCTACTTAGAGCTACTTTTAAGAGCTCCAAACTCTGGGATGGATTTTTATTTATATATAAAATAAGAAAGTTTCCTCTTCTGGGAGGGGGAATCGCCCCGATCCTCTTCCCCTGGATCCGCCCCTGTGAAAGTTTTATTCGAAGATCGAGTCTGTTTAAATCTGCTATGTGTTCAGCTCATTGAGAGTTATATGGTTGAATACAATAATACATGAGGATTGTTGTTTTAGTAATAGGCGTATACATCAGATTTCAAACACTTGATTATAGTAATTAGCTAATAGGAAAAATGATGGTTCACGGAGGCTCAGAGGTAGATCGCTCAGCTCTGAAGCGTAGGGTACTTGGTTCGATCTCAGCTCCCGTGCGTGGACTAGTGGTGGACAAATACCGTGCAAATGGGTTTTCTACTTCATCCCAGTTTCTTCATTTCATCAATATCATATTTTCAACGTCTCCCTTAAACTCGCTGTAGACTTATGGGACGTTAAACTGGAAAGAAAGGAATGGGTCAGAACAAAGCAAGTATTCATGATATTTTCCGCGAATGTAGCCCAAAAGAACTCGAGCTGTTCTGAGTTTAAAACCTCTTTTCAGCACCGAGGGTATACAAGACCGGGATCCTAACCACTACTCGGAAATAGGTATTTGCAACGGGAATCGAAGACGGGACGAGACACAGAAAAGCTGTTGATTATGCATTAACCATTAGAAATGAATGTGTATTGCTATCATTTGACTCATTTGAACTTTATTGCCCTCTTTCCGTACCGAAGCTGTATAAGATATCAAGATATTGAACTTCACATAGACCCAAAACCATGGCCATCAAGGGAAATGAACCATGGTTTCCCGTACCGAGTTAACTCGCTTCGAGAATCAAATTGAAACCTACGATCATTCCCGAAAGTTCCCGAAGTTTACCTTTTCTATTAAAGTACGTATTTCCGACCACTTCTTCAAAGAACGAAATTCGTGTGCTTAATTAATTGCAGATTATTCTATCATATCTAATGACATAATGTAACACAAAAATAAATTGGGGCTAAAATTAGAGAACGGTAGAAACTAGTGCGGAACGGTACGGATCGAAATAAAGGTGGATTCAGAAACACTCGTTAGAAGATCCAAGGAAACAAGAGTACCGTGCTAATAGTTCTGGGAAATTCCGTTAGATGTCAGCATTTACCAGGAAACGTCAAGACTTCTCTAACTATTGATCATTTTATGACGTAGTTTCTTTCAGCCGGGAAAGAAGACTCGCAAAGAAGGAAGTGAAAAACATTTTTCTTTTAAACGTTATTTTCTTTCTTTCTTTCAGTTCTCCAAATGAAACAAAAGACATACAAAAAAAGGAAAAAAGAAAAGGAAAAGAAGATTTTTGAAAGAGAAAATGGAATAATTCTCGGAGGAAAAAGAAGTCCTTGGCAGCATAGAAGGATGAGGAAATCGCGTGTGTAAGTGGGCTTCAACGCTTTTTATTTTACCAAAAGGAAATTAAAGGCCATGGACAAACATCAAAGATTAAAGAAAACAAAAGGAAAAAATAGCAAGGAGTAAATAAACAGAAAATGGTAGACATAGGGAAAAACAACTACAAAGAAGCAGTTGTTATTTGTCAAGATATTTTCGAATTAATATTGAAATAACGAGTTATTTCTTCCTAGAAATTCATTTTGCAGTTGTGTTCGTCCGGATCTGAATCTGTTTGCATTTCATAATACTTTTTGCATTTTCTTGCCCTCGCCCTCAAAATGTATTCTTACCGTCACTCGCCGTCGCAATCAAAATATCTGTCTGCCCTAGCCCTCAAAATATATTATTGCCCTCACTCGCCGTAGTAATCAAAATATGTGTCTGTCCTCGCCCTCAAAATGTACTGTTGCCCTCATTCGTGGTCACAATCAAAATTTATATGTCTGCCTTAGTCCTCAAAATATATTCTTGCCCTCACTCGCCGCCGCAATGAAAATATGTCTGTGCTCACTCTCAAAATATATCCTTGCCCTAATTCGCCGTCGAAATCAAAATATGTGTCTGCCCTTACCCTCTCTATATTCTTGCCCTGATTCGCGGTTGCAATCAAAGCATATGTCTGCCCTCGCCCTCATCCTCAAATGTATTCTAGCTCTCACTCGCAGTCGCAATCAAAACATACCAAGGTATATGTCTGCCCTCACCATCAAAATATATGTCTGCCCTCGCCATCAAAATATATGTCTGCCCTCACCCTCAAAATATATGTCTGCCCTCACTCTTGCTCTCACTCGCCCTAGCAGTCAAAATATATCTGCCCTCCAGGCCTGTAGCCAGCCCAAAAATGTAGGGGGGAAGTAAAAATTTAGAGGGCGCACCCCCTAGACCGCCGTGGATACGAGCCTGCTGCACTCACCCTCAGAATATATTCTTGCCTTCACTCGCCGTCACACTCAAAATATGTATTTGCCGCCATCCTCAAAATGTACTCTTGCTTTCACTCGTAGTCGCAATCAACCCTCACTGTCAAAATATATTCTTGTCCTCACTCACCGTCGGAATTTAAAATGGATGTCTGTCCTCACCTTCAAAATATATTCTTGCCCTCACTCGCCGTAGCAATAAAAATATATGTATGGCCTCACCTTCAAAAATATATTTTTGCCCTCTCTCTCAAAGTATGTTACCGTCCTCGATTCCATCCTTACTCGGCCTCAACCTCAAAATGAGTATCTGTCCTCACCCTCAAAATATGTCATCCCTAATTCGGCCTTGGTCTTCTTCTCACCCATCCCTCACCCTCAAAATATATCCGCCTAGGTCCTCACCCTCAAAGTATGTTTTCGCTCTTATCCTCATCTACTAAAATAAGAGTAAGGGTGCATGAAGGCTGTCCTCATGACAGGAAAATTAGTGAGGCGCCCCATTTCTACTGAGGCTTGCGTGGACTCAGGGTCACTATTTTTAAAGTGACTCATGTTATGTAAGGCTCGTATTGATTCAAGCTCCGGCGCATCATCTTCAATGAGCCTCACGCTTGTTCTGTATAGCGTGACGAACCTCATTGGGGTCTTAAGCTGGCACTTGCTAGGGCTCGAATAAGTGCGGAAGGCAGGCTCCCGTCCTTCCTACGACATAAAGAATATAATCCTCCGAAAGAAGATAAGCAGGATTTTTTTAAAGGTGGATCACTAGGTGTTCCCAGTGCTATGCTAAACGCTGCTTGAATAGTGTGGCGTTGCCAGATAGTGTCGAGTGTTTATTGATGCCAGATAATAAAAGAAGTAATCACGGAATTCTGCTTGGATACTTATTAGAGAAATTAGTTTTCGACCCTTACCGCAATTCCGCTTCTCGAACTGCAACGCTAGAATCCAGGAATTTTCTTATTGTGACTACTACAGTAAACGTACAAATTTGGCAACAACGCATTATGGCGTTCTGTGCAAGTTTCGTTTCAAAATCTATTTCCTTAAATGTAAATTAATATTTAAATAAAATATGAAAATTAACACGAAAAACGGTCAAACAATATATCTATTTCGTAATAAGATGGTGACTTTAAAATACTTTACACATACAAAGAAACATTTTGTAAAACTGAGCACTTCTAGTAAGATCTAACAGCAAGTGCTATCTTGTATGCTCATTGTAAAACGAATCAAATATTTTATTTTATTTGTTACATTTTTTGATATTAGGAGACACAACCAAATGAATCAGTGTCTTCTGCTGTAGCTGAAACGTTACTCTATCTTATAGTACAATATTTATAATATGTAAGGTTTCATTGCGCAGTAGTTAAGGCAATGGGCTAAGATACGTACTGATTGTCGGGTGGTGATCCTCCTTAATGACTAGAATAATAGATAACACTGTGATTACTCAACTTCTGATCCTCTCTTTAAAAAAAACAACAATCTTTTCTGTTCTACCTTTATAACACTTACGGATTCGTTCCCTTGTCATCCCTTCCGAGCAGTGGCGGTCCTTGAGGAAAGTCAGATCTGCAGCAATTAAGGTTCTGTCACTACAAGGCAAGTTTTCCTTCCCTTACCTTGTAACAATAAAAATTATATTTTCACGAATGCATCTTCACTCAAGGTTGCAATTCGTTCCGAGACTAGTTACACAGTAATCAATAGGACCAAGGATAATAATAACTGGTGGTCAAACTGGACCGGTAGGGATCATACCAATAGTAAGTTAAGATGTTTAAAATCATGCCAGTCAAAATCATCGAATGAGCTCTATTGTATTGAAGTACGGTACAAATGGCCAAGTGAACGCTTTCATTTCTCCTCTCTTTCTCACATTTCGTTTCTTGTTCGTTTTGGTTCGACCGGCAAAGTTCAGTCTTTATCATTGAAAAGCTCCTTCGTAGCTAAAACGGCTATTGTGCTGCCAAAATGTCTTGAGCCGTGGCAAAAATTCGAACTAAAGCTCACACCCTCACACACCCATGCGTTGAACCAATAACGGTTCAGCTGTTGCTAAGCGAGAGAAAGTGAGTGGAATTCCTTCAGCCGATAGCAGCGCTTGCGACGGAAGACTAGGGATCAAGTCAATCTGGCATATTTATAGTATACGTACTTTTGGAATGGAAGATACGAGTTCGATTCCCGGCTGGAGCTCATGTGCTTAAAATCCCACGTTAAGTTGTAGGTCCACGTTTCACATAACCTCGCTGCTGAAAGAGACGTTAAACTGAGAATCAAATCAAATCATCAAAATTATTGAAGCGTATTTATTTATAATTCTCATCTTAATACTGTTCATTCTAGTTTTCAAACGGTGTTGCCTTAAATAAAAGTAAAAAAAATGACCAAAGCAAATCACTTTTAATAAATTATAGTTTCAGCAAGATTATGAAAATGTAATCTTGGACACGTCAATAATTCTATGTGGGGCGTACTTGCTTTAGTCACTTCCGCAGAAATGCTCCATGACACGTAATGTGCGATATTATAGAGTACGTTTGTTTTATCTTGGCACGCTTTCCGCTTAAAGGATGGATCTGGCTGCAACACGTTCTTGTCACGCCGCAGTTAAGTTACGAGTTACAATACACTAGGAAACACAGCAAAACGCCACACCACTCAGAAATCACTTGTTCGCGAGTGTCAAGTAAGCACTTCAATTACCCGCCAAATAGCAATGACCTCATTTGATAGGCTGGCTGACAACTAACGTCACCTACACGACAAAACTAATAAGACGTCTATTGGATTAAAACGTTCACGTGAGTGCTAGCAGAAAATAGTTTAAAAGCCAACCAAGTGCACTGGCGGAAAGTGTGACAAGATAAAACAAATGTACTCTAGTTACCGCACGGGAAAAGTAAATAAAAGCGTGAAAGTTTTGCTAAAAGAGGAACAATGCAGAGTGGCAGATTGTTTAACAACTTTTCAGAAAGCATACTAGTATTAATTTATCTCCCAGTTCGACTATTGTCGCCCACACTAACTAATCAACTAACTAACTCTGTGGCTTGTGGAAACCGGAAATTCAATGTTGTGTTCACAAAAGCTCTCTACTCACTTCTATCCTTAGCCAATTGCATGAGACCCATCTTCATATTGTACTCCCATCTACGCCTAGGTCTTCCTAATGGTCGTTTTCCGATTGGTCTTCGGAAGTTAAGACTTCGAAAGTATTCCTACTTTCTTCCATCCTAGCTATATGACCTACCCTCCTAAGCCTTCTAGACGTGATGCCCTTGACAATGTTTGATAAATATTATAAATTATGCATTTCTTCGTTATGAAGTTTCCACCATTCCCCATTCCCGTTCTTCTTGGGTCCGAATATTCGTCTCAGGATCTTGTTCTCATATACTTTCAGTCTATGTTCTTCCCTCAGAGTAAGCGACCATGTTTTGCAATCATACAAAAGAAGAGGCATGATTATCATTTTACATATTTTAAGTTTCAAATTCGTCGACCGAATTAGCTACGACAAGAGATTTTGAACTGAAAAAATAACACGATTTCCCTACTTTCAGTCGACATTTTCTTCGTTGCCCATACTACGTAAGGAATTTCTCGTTTCGGCTTGATTCTAGTCTCAAAAACGTGTATATTGGCACACTTCACCTCCCTGTCCAAAAGAATCCGTTGTTTCGGAAGCGGCGAAACTGGTTTTTCCTTTATGTCAGCGGTAGGACGATAGCAAGTAGCAAGCAAGACGACCGAGAAAGTTGCACATGCTTCAACTCCTTGCACGATGAAAAAAAAAAAAAAAAATGTTGTGTGTCCCTTTCAAGACTACGTGTACATGGTAAAATATGGTAGGGTTTCAAGATTTTTTTTTTTTTTTTAATGACAGCTACAAGATTCAGTAGCGTGGCAAGATGCCTTAAGAACTGGAGGTCTTATCTGAAACATCTTATACTAAGTCCCTCGAACCATTCCAGGTAGGAGCATTAAAAGTTTCCTGTGTTGCACCAGCATCATGGGGCAATAAATAAGCTATCTTAACTAAGAAGTAGTGTTGTTCACGAGCCGAGACCATACAGAAGTTTCGTAACGCGCTACGAGACGAGACAAAACTTTTCCAATGGAAACATACAGATGGTGATCAGAAAAATGGAAACACCTGTAGTTGGCCACACGTCAGATGTATGGGTTGGCAGTGGTGTCGTGGCGCCCGCAGCGCCGGACCGCTGATGGTGGTGTGTTAGGTCAGCCTCCATACTACGTCAGGCGCAGTGGAACAGCAGTGTCTAGTGACTGCAGCAGACGGAGGTAGTGTAAAATGGGAGACCTCTCAGATTTTCAAAGAGGGCAAATTGTTGGTGTGCGATTATGTGGAGTGAGTGTGACGGCAGTGGCTTTTGTGTTAGGTGTGTCGCGTGGGACAGTGTCGAAGGTGATGACGGCCTACACAACACACGGGAAAACCACATCGGGGAAGCGGAACAGTGGGCGGAAGAAAATCATGAGTGACAGGTCGGGCCGAGTATTAAAGCGCATTGTCACGCAGAACCGTCGTGCCACTGCGGAGCAAGTGACGGAGGAACTCAATCAGCACCTCCCCCACTCTGTTTCGACAATCACAGTCCGCCGCGAATTACATGACATGAACTTACGGGGTCGTCTTGCACGGGCCAAACCGCTCATTAGGGACCATAACGCTTTTGCATGCCGCACATGGTGCCGCGACCATGCAACTTGGACCGTTGAGTACTGGAAACGTGTGATATGGTCGGATGAGTCATCCTTCACCCTATTCCCAACCACGGGCCGTGTTTATGTGTGCAGAACGCCCAAAGAAGGTTATGATCTGCAGTGTCTCCGCCCAACTCTGAAACATGGCGGTGGCTCGGTGATACTGTGGGCCGCAATATCATGGTTTTCATTGGGTCCTGTGGTCACAGTTAGCGGACGAATCACTGCCAACGATTATGTCGCAATTTTAGCAGACCACTTGCATCCTATGGTCCGGATGTTGTTCCCGGACAATGACGCCATCTTCCAGGATGATAATGCACCCATTCACACAGCTGGCGTTGTTGCAGCGTGGTTTGAGCAACATCGGGATGAAGTTCAACACGTCCCCTGGCCCGCCCAATTCCCAGATCTCAACATAATTGAACGTCTGTGGTCCGTCTTGGAAACACGACTCCGGCGACGATTTCCACCTCCATCCTCTCTCACAGAATTGGCCGATGCCCTGCACGAGGAATGGTGTAAAATTCCACTTGCTACCATTCACGACCTCTATGCCTTCATCCCACGTCGCATCAAGGCTGTTCTGAATGCGAAAGGTATTAATCTGGTAAGTTGCAATTTCGTTCTGGTGTTTCCATTTTTCTGATCACCATCTGTACTTGTCGAGAGATCTTCACGACACATTTTCGAGACGAAACAGTTTCAGATTTCGTCTGGTCCGTAATACTGCTACGAAGGAGCTACTCTGGTCTAGAAAGCCAGAAATAACGGCAGCTGGAAGCAGGCCGGTAGCCAGCCCAAAAATGTAGGGGGGGCCAGGCTGAAGTTAGGGGGGGGGACCCGATCCAACCATATTGTAGTTCATCACTATATTATAGTTCATTTGCAAGCCTACCGTAAAAATTCTAGAGGGGGCCCACCCCCCTAGACCCCCCTGGATACGGGTCTGGCTGGAAGTCAGTGCGCTGACCATGAATAATCAAATTGGAATGCGCAATCTGGCCTGCAATAACCCTGCATGGGCTGTGTTAGGAGGTTCAGTTAAGTACCTCTTTCTATCTATAAGCTAATTTCGTCAGTATTTCAATACCGTGAAACTAAAAGAATATGATTTCTTTATTATCTGTCTTTCTTACAGGCTAATTCGCCTCACCTCTGTTTACTCTGTCTCCCTTTGGTCATTGTTTGTTTTCAGAAACTCAATTCACGGGTTTTGTCGGAAGCACCATTTCATTTATTGTATTAATCTTGCTGATCCGGTATTTTATGTTTTTCCTTTTCATGAAAATTCCAGCCGAATTTTCTTCAAGAGGCAGGTATGCTCCTTGATGGAATCACGGAATTATCACTTTTTCAATCCATTTTCAGAAGCTGTTAAATTGGTATTTCCCTGTGCTCAGTGTTCAAGTACTTCAAATGCTTTGTTTCTAAGATAAGGAAAGTTGCTCACCGCAACCTTTTCTATATTTTGCTTTACAGAAGTCGATATAATGCCTTGCTTGAAGGAGATATATATTTCCGATAGCTTGATAGAACAGCTTCATACTATAAAAGTTACAGGAGGTTTCACTTATGAGAATACCAGAGCAATTTTTGCAGGAGAAGTCATTTTATCTCTCGATACCAGTAGCTACATACCAAGTAATAGTGGTTGTTGTATCATAATCATAATCATAATTTCTGCCATTATTGGCAGCTTGCTTCCATGCTCCATAATCTTCACTAACCTCTTCGTTTTCACACATGATTTTTCTGTTTTGATCAGTGGCGGATCTAGAAGGTAAAAACTGGGGGATTAGCCGGCCCCAGCCTATGATACTATGTCATGAGTTTAGTATAAACTTTCAAGAATATATAAATAACAGCTTCAATTATTTTTACTACTCAAAAAACTGCCTTCCCCCCGGCCCTGGGCTAGATCCGCCACTGGTTTTGATACTCTCCATCAATTGTAGCCTCCTTCACCCTCTCCCTCTCTTTCCTGCCACCATAACCTCTACCACGCCCTTCATGACACGGTTCCTTCTTAGCCAATGTCGTAATCAGTTTCTCTTAGGGATAACATTAAATTTAATGATATTCGATTGTTTCCATCAACGACTAATTTATTTACTACAAAACAAATGATAGAAGAACTCTACAGAAACGATAGTCTGGTTTTCTTATTGGCATTGAAATATTTGCTCCATGAAGTAACTTTAAATAGTATACAAGGGGCACAACATGCGTTTGAATGCAAAACACATTGCAATTTTATCAAATCATTTGTTTGCAAAAACATGCTATGCATATGGAAGCAAATTTTTGCAGTAGATATTTGGAGCAATTATCTCGGCTGACTTAGTTAATTTAGTCTATTCACTAACATCATGGGTAACGAGCTTAAGGGTAGCTATAGCTATCCATATCACATATTGTCGCTGCGCCTCGAAGAACCTCTATGTGACATTTTTGTCGAAAATGAGTTATGTCATGCAAATAAACCAGAAAGTTGTCAGGCAGCGTCCCCTATAATGTCATAAGTTCATATTCAATTGTTTCGCCACAACAATGAAAAAATAATAGATTGAAATTAAAGGCTTCAGATTCTCATCACGTACGTATTGATTAATGTATACAAATCCTCTATGTGCTTATAAAGGCGCAAAACGTGCTACGTAAACACAAAATTAGTAATATAATATTGTTGAAGCAAGCTACAACAATGTCCAGTGCATAATACACGCAGAACCAATTTTATTGTATTTTTCAAGTGTTTCCATGTATAGTTGGCAAAACTTTAAGAGTTTGGAATGTTTTTTGCTTCTCCTGTAAACTTGTGGTTTTAACACATAGCGGTTCTTCGAGGCGCAGCGACGATATTCTGTTATTGAAACAAAGCAGAAGTTATACAGATAACAGATAGCAGAAGTTATACACATCCGCCGTTAGATGGCAGCAGACAACCCTCAATGTTTGACATCTACTGGGCAGAGCTGAAACTTCTAAGGCCTTATCCAGAGTCGTTCTGACGCGTGATTAGTGCCATACTAAAGGGTTCCACTAAGATATGTTTCCTGCAGTAATCAGACCTTTAGTAAGACACTAATCATACGTCGAAACGACCATGCATAAGGCGGCTAGTGTCTAATCTTCTTTAATGCATATCAGTGTTTATTTTAAAATGATTTTTTTCACCATTTTCTGTTTTCTGCAATTAAGTAAAGCAACTAGAACAATCAAGTAAAACATTTAAAATTATACCTAATTTTTAGTCTTGAATTTAATATACTTTTTAGGGGGTCTCTGTAATATACTTTTTAGGGGGAGGGGGCACGGTGGCCCAGTGGTAAAGAGCTTACTTCTGGTGCTCTAGGGAGGGACCCTGAATCGATCCCTGGACAAGTAAACTTGTGGTGGACAACATTGTGTTCATGTGTTTTCTCGGGGGTGCTCTCGTTTCCTCCCACGTTCACATTCCACCAATTCTTCCGTCATCATTCACTTCCATTAATCATCCGTCTCCCTTAGCCTAAAGGACATAATCGTGGGACGTTAAACTCTTAAAGATTTCATTTCATAATATATATATTTTTTAAAATGTACAGTAAGTAGGCTATATAACAAATATTTACAAGGTACTGGCCTAAGAGGTCAGAAAATATGAGTGAGAATAGGTTTTAGTGTAAATAGCGTTTTTTTTTTAATGTTTACATGGGACAGGACTGAGAATTATAGAGGCCAATGATCTATAATTTATCGATCATCGGCCTATTCCGCTTTTTTTTTGCTGTTTGACCTGTTCTTCCGCCACTTTTGCCTGGATAATTCAAGTCTAGAATACAGAGCAAGTCAAAATGATGGACCCGATTTTAGGAATATATTCTGTGAAATTTAATAAACATATGTTAATGTGAGACATTTGATAAGAAAGGCAAAACTGTCTAAGTTTTCTTCAAACATATTACTAGTGTTCTATGGGAACACCTCACGAAATACGTCACACATGCATAGCTGATAATCTATCTCATGGAACACCTCGCGAAATACGTCACACATGCATAGCTGATAATCTATTTCATGGGAACACCTCGCGAAATACGTCACACATGTATAGCTGATAATCTATCTCATGGGAACACCTCGCGAAATACGTCACACATGCATAGCTGATAATCTATCTCATGGGAACACCTCGCGAAGTATGTTACACATGCATAGCTGATAATCTATCTCATGGGAACATCTCGCGAAATACGTTACACATGCATAGCTGATAATCTATCTCATGGGAACACCTCGCGAAATACGTCACACATGCATAGCTGATAATCTATCTCATGGAACACCTCGCGAAATACGTCACACATGCATAGCTGATAATCTATCTCATGGAACACCTCGCGAAATACGTCACACATCCATAGCTGATAATCTATCTCCTGCCAAAACTTTTGTAGCATGTTGCCTTCAATGTCATCTATAGCTGGTGTAATATGGGCATGCAGGTCATCCAATATTGTTGGAAGTGGTGGTACGCAGGGTTAAAAGTGGATCTGAAAAAGTAGGGGGACGCATAACATCACGCTGTCTCCCGTGCCTATCTTTGTCCATTGTAATTCTTTTAGAAAGTGGGGGACGTCGCAGATATTTTCTGGAAGTGAGGGGACGACGTACCGCCACGTTCCCCCTCACTTTTACCCCCCTGGTGCTACGTAAATATGGTCCTTTATAAAACCACACATGAAGAAATCACATGTAGTCGTGTACACTAATCACAGACTTGTTCATGAAGATAATCAACCACACAGAAATATCTGTTCTCTAGTTCATTTTCCTTAACTTTTCGCTCCTGACTCTTAGCGGTAGAAACTAGAAACTAAACTTTGAAACAACCTTTCGAAGAGCATTTCTCACAATAACACTTGTTTATGTACAAGGATAAATCAAAAAGTAAGGTGAAATTGCCTGTCAAACCCATAGTATTGTGTGTAGCTAATTAATTCATTTCCATGTTACAGGTAATCTGGTAATAGAAGTGTGACGGCTTGTACAACATTCTATGTTCACCCGTCTGGTGCTGAGAGCAACTCAAAGATGGCGCAACGACTGGAACATTACACCAAGGAGGAAGTGCGCGGTGTCATTTGTTTTTTCTGGGCCAAAGGAACAAAACCATGTGATATTCATCGAGAATTGGTGCAGGTCTACGGAGATAGTGTTATGTCGCTGAAACAAGTGTACGTGTGGTATAACGCATTTGCAAGTGGTAGGAGTACTGTCACAGATGATGGCAGAAATGGCAGACTATCAACGTTCATCACCGACACGAATGTGGCTGTCGTCGATGTCATGATTCGTGAAGATAGAAGAGTGCGGTTGCAGGACATTGCCAATGAATTGAATATCTCTTATGGTTCCGTAAGCGGTATTGTCCATGACCAACTGGGCTTCACAAAAGTGTGTGTGCGCTGGGTACCCAAGCTTCTGAGTAACGAACACAAAAACCTGCGAATGGGCATTTCCCTGAGCCACCTCACACGTTATGCCGACGAAGGATATTCATTCCTTCATCGCATCATAACGGGTGGTGAAACTCCGATACCTCTATGGACACCTGAATCCAAATGTCAGAGCATGATATGGAAACATCCATCGTCACCACAGGTCAAGAAATGCAAGACAATAGCATCTGCACAGAAAACAATGGCTACTGTCTTTTGGGACCGTCTCGGTGTTATTCGTGTTGAATTTCTGGAAAAGGGTACGACCATTAATGCAGACACCTACTGCCAAACCCTGGACAGGCTGAAAGCAGCCATACGGCAGAAACGGCGGGGGGCACTCCGAGAGGGCGTGTTGTTACTGCATGATAACGCACGTCCACATACAGCCGAACGGACCCGTACACACCTCCGCGGGTTCAAGTGGGAAATTCTCGATCACCCTCCTTACAGCCCTGATTTAGCCCCGTCGGATTATCATTTGTTCGGCCCCCCGAAGCAACATCTCCGTGGGTAGCGTTTCCAGACACTGGCAGAGGCACAACAGGCTACACGTACCTGGTTAGGAAATCTGGAACAGCATTTCTTTGAACAGGGCATGGATGATTTGGTGCCACGTTGGAATAAATGTTTAGACAACTACGGTTCCTTCTTCGAATAATAGTGTGATACCATACTTCAAACATAGTAAAGCTTCATCGACGTATCTCTGTACGCTTTTCTGTAAATCAACAATTCATCTTACTTTTTGATTCACCCTTGTACATTAGATTTCACAGAAGAAATTTCTGAAATTGGGTCCAGACTCTGTATATCTTATAATTTTTTCCGAGGCTCCCTAAACAACTCTGCTCCTATGGCATAGAGTAAGCCTGGGTTTCTCAGCCTGGGTATTTGAAACACTAACGGGGTTGCGAGAGCTATACGTAGGTGTCGCGAAGAGAAATCAAAAAGATAAATGTTTTATGGATTTCGTAGCACCAAAAGACTGCAACATATATCACCAATTTCCAATTGCTACGCTCTGCTACGTACAATGGATAAATGATTTCTTTGGTTTCTGTTGGAACCCTTCGTTATTCATTGTAGAGTTGCATATGTGTAAGTCTAACAGACATATACAACAGTAAGTGATAACGCAGTAATAATAATAATAATAATAATAATAATAATAATAATAATAATAATAATAATAATAATAATAATAATAATAATAATAATAATAATAATAATAATAATATCTCGACCGTAGTGCTATCTTAAAAAATTCATTTTATGCGGTCCTTCCGTTCTGTCGAGAAAGGAGATACAAAGTTAATTTCATTTCTTATGTAAAATAGGTTTAAAAAAATTGAAATCACATTACAACTAAACTTACTGAAATAAGATAAAGACTATATTAATGTGATCAGACGTACCATTTTATCCGTGACAGTCTCCTTTTGAAACCATTGTCCCATTTTATTTTTTGATAATCAAATGAGTCTTCTAAATGTTCTGCTTTGGAGCAAATTTGAACAAAGTGTAAGGTAATTATTATTTAAAATACAAAAGGTCAGAGCAAATTCTACATTTTGCCGTTAAAATAATTGTGTATAGAGCTATTTTAGTACTAATACTTAATAGTAATTTTTAGGCCGTGCCTGGAATTAGCAATTGTTGCGCATTTCTTATTATTGCTCGTGTATTTTGTAATTTGAGAATACTGCTGGAGCCCAAAATGCATATGAGAATTTTACCTTCGTCTCCTCCCCCGATTCATGTGATTTCCATTTTTGCAAGTTAAAATTTTGTTCACTTCAGAAGCGCACCAACCAACATCTGGTTCGAAGCTTCCTAAAACTTGCCAATCCAACATACATTTGCACACGTTCTCAATAAAACTATATTGGTTTAACAGGGAAATGATTGATGTAGGATGAAAATTGATCTGTATTCTTTCTCTTATAAAAACAATCCAGTTCTATCATTTTTTTCTGAAAATATAGATGCAAGTATTTTACAATTACTTATCGTCCTTTTGGGTGCACAATAACCCGTAAAATATTGTATAGACGTAGTGGTGTAATATTGAACCCCCCTTATGATCTTTAAAGTTTCTTTTACAACAACAAAATATTAAATTCTTTGTGTTCCTTTTGTACAAGAGAAAGAGACTATACAGTTCATACAATTACTGTATTAAAATTTGTTTTACAAGACCTTCCCTTTTCAGCAGCAATTCTGAAAGATATATTACCAGCGAGCAGAACTTCTCAATGAAATTTACATCCCTCTGCCATCTGTTGGTCAACACATAGAACTAACTCAAGTTCGAGCTGCTTCAATTAATGAGCTATGCTTGGAAATGAATACGGAAGGAATGAATAGTCATTACAAGGTGACACATTTCTTAATTTAATTAATATCTTTTATATATTTTATGTGGGGATCATAAGAGAGCAGAAGAAACTTATGTCAGTTGAAAACAGACAAAAATAGAAGCTAAAAAAACATGATAAAGGATGAGTTGGTATAGTAGTAGAACATATATTGAGAAAGAACTGCGAATGTTATGCCAAGCGTGGTATCACCAGCAACTAACGCCTGCCTGTCTGTTCCAGCTAGCCTTGTCAGAAAGGGTGGGTGGTTTTTCAGAGGGTGGAAAATAAGGGACCTAAGGAGAGAGTTCCGCGTGACGTCTGCATGATGGATGGGCACATAGTGAGAAAGTATGTAGCTGTTTATGTTTCAATGAAAACGAAGGACGGCTGCTTGGAGGGTGTATCACCTACATGAGTTTCCATTTTCCAAGAGAGAGTTTTTTTTTCTATTTTTCTGTTTCTGCGCCCCATTTTTTTCTGTTTTCTATCCAACAACGTTCCACCATTTTCACTTCTCTTGACTTGATATTTTTTTCCCCTATATTTTTCGCTTCCTACGTCTTTCTATGTTTGTCTCTGTTGCTCCTTCAAGATCAATTTTTATTTCGATCAGTTATATGTTTCCATTGCTACTATATAATATTATTCTGACCTGAATGCGCGCTAAGTAAACATATTCCAGTGCAGTTAGTTTGAAATAATAATTACACTTTAATAATGCAACTCTCTCATATGGAAGTAAGAGTACGCAAAATATTATACAGGGCGTTCCATCAGAAGTGTATAGCAAGCTTGTGTTTCCGGGTTCATATAGCGCAGCGTTCCTCAAGATTTTCTCTAGTGTGGACTACTTTCATTAATCAAAATGTCCTTCAGCCCATCCTATCTTTGTCTCTTTCCAAAGCAAATTTATGATTTTTCTAACGTTTTGAGCACACAAATACTAATACAGCATACTTTTGGTTTGAATAATACGAGAGATTTTGCCATCACAATTACTGTCGAGTCCATGATATATTGGATAATAAAGCGGAAGGCGCTCACTTAGACATTTTTGCTTGAGCTTTCCTAAAATTAAGGGGAGTGTAGTCCAATACAACAAGACATTACGTCTGTGTAATATTGAAGTGGTGTTATTCTACATCCAAAAAATCTATAAGCAATTTTCAAGTTCTTTTACTTACCTGCGTGGACACTGGGTCTGAAAAAAAATGTAAAAGTTTTTTTTTTTTTTTTTTTTTAGGTCAGTGATCCTGAATGAGATTTGACTGGGTTTTTCTCAATCACACCAGACAAATACCGGTATAGTACCTAATATATAAGTCCCAGGCCGCTTCTTTCCTTGTTTCCTGGGAAAGAATGATCGCCGAGGGATTGGCTAATAGCCATGGACGCTGAAAACAAAGAAATCTAATTCGTAATCTTAATCCTAATCAAGTTCTTTAATCTATGTTCTTAGAGGAAAAAGATAGAACTAAATTCTTGTTGGATTGATGCACCCCTAAAAAGGGGTATTGAATTCTTAGATTTTCTGTGAAAATAAACTAGGGTTCCCAAATCTAACGTTTTCCCGTAAGTTTTACGTTACATGTTCCCCGTAAAATAATTTCTTCTGTTTTTTCATAATAAATAAAAGAAATTATAGTCCTGCACGCTTTAAAAATGCTTTTATAGGATTTTGTTTGTGCACTTTTTATAACTTAGAGGTATTGGTTTCCCACAAACTGTTAACAACGCAATTCAATGACACAACAACTTAGTATTCAGTGAGAAAATGCAATAAGTTGTTTTTCTACTTCTCATCTAACCGACATCTCAACCTTATGTTTAGGAATAATTTGGTTTCATCATCTTAACCTTCGTCTGTCAGTATCGTCTTTGGCTTAAAAGTAGTCGGATAAAAAGAGTAAATACACATACGAAAATTACAAGAAACTGTATTTATTACTATCTGAACAAAAACACCAGAGGTGCAAAAAGTTCAGATAGCCCAAGTTCGTCAGCCTCAAAAAGTGTTGAGATGAGGATGGATGAGCCAAGCTCCTTGGCCACTGCATTTGAAACGAACACTGGAACTTGGCGTGAGGTGTCTAACATATTCGAATACACGAAGACGTTACTAGTTTCACGGCCCGGACATTTCAGCCATAAGGCTGGTGTGGCCCCCAAATCCACTACACTCACAAGCACCATCCCCAGGACTCGTCAACATCATTTTTCTTAACACTTCGTAGAGGATTATAAGTTTTCTTTGTCTGGGCTTCGAACCACCAACCTTACTGCATATATATGTGCCTTAGCTAAGTAGCGAAGGCTGGTAGTGGCCCCATACCCACCACTCAACCACTACTATATCTAAGACTCCTTAACATAATTTTCATTGACACCCCGCGCCAAGTTCCAGTGTTCGTTTCAGATGCAATTACCAAGAAACTTGGCTCATCCATCCTCATCTCAACAATTTTTGAGACTGACGAACTTGGCTGAACTTTTTGCACCTCTGATGTTTTTGCTCTGATTTCACCTCAAATTTCGAACATTTTTCATATTTAAGCCATTATAAGGTACATTTATGTAGAGTTTCACATCTTTATCTCATTGGTAAGTACCTAATGGCTGCGGATAATTTTTCGCCTATAAAAAACTCCCATAGCACATTCCTGATATTTCGGACTTTCTCCATATTCAAGTCACTAGTGTAAGGTACCTTTACGCTGAGTTTCACATCTCTATCTCATTGGGAACTAGCTAAGCAATGTGAAGAGTGAGTGAGCGAAATGATTTATGCTTGACTAAGGACAGTTTTTCGTCCACAAAAATTTCCCATAACGGATTCCTTAAATTTCGTACTTTTACCGTACACAAGTCATTATAAGGTATCTTTATGCAGTTTCATGCCTAAATCTCATCGGCAAATGCCTAATCAATGTGATGAGTGAGTGAATGAAACGATTTCTAATTGACTAAGGAGAATTTTTCGCCCATAAAAAAAAAAAAAAATTCCTACAGCACATTCCTCACATTTTGGATTTTTCCATTCTCAAGTCATTATAAAGTACCTTTATGTAGAGTTTCACGTCTACACCACATTGGGAAGTACCTAATCAATTTGATGAGTGTCAGTGAACCAGTGAGCCTGAAAACTGTATATTTTAGGGATCCAGTTCTCGAATACGGTTGAAGCTAGAAATGTGAGATTCGGTATATGAGCACATATCGCTGATATCTCCTTAAATATTAAACCTCATATTTCTACCCTTAATGAAACCGTTTTAACAAAGCCTCGAAATCGGCGATTTTACCCAAAATTCTTGTTCGTGCATAACATGCGGTTCGTGCTTACGGTATTGCAGGCTAGTTTTCATTTCCGACAAATTTTCTTCTTCCGACGAAACTGGGTTGTTATGCACTGCCGTGCATGTTGATCTTCCTTCTCATCACAATTATAAGTTAGTGGGCAACCTGGAAGTTTTAAAACTTTTCTCTCACTTGAAGAGCTTTGATAAGCTATCTTCTTTGTAACTGCATCTGGATATTCTATCCTTGGTCTTCCCCTTCCTGGTTTTCCTTCTGCCTTTCCCTCTATCAGCACGGTGATCCCATCGGAGTGTCGAATAAGATAGCCAAGCATGCTGTTTCTTCTTTTTCCTATTGTTTTTATGATCTGTCGTCCATCATTAGTTTCCTTTAGTACGTCTTCATTCCTTTTTCCTTTCGGTCCATGATATGCACAGCATTCTGCGTGAACACCACATTTCAAATGCTTTCAGCTTGGATATTTCAGCTTTTCTCAATGTCCACGTCTCTGATCCGTAAAGCGCCACGCCTCATACTAGAGCCCGTTTATTAAAGATGGATATAAATCTACTTAGAACTTTACTGATTACTTGAATCTAATTAATGTGAAGAAGGAAAAGCAGGAGCAGAGACAAAGAAATTTTCCTGAAATTCTTGCTTTATTGATCATATTACAGCTTTTTTTTCTAAAAAAAAAAAAAAAAAAAAAAAAAAAATAGTGTAATAATAATTATCCACAGAAGTTATAGTGTTCTTATTTTAAATAGGCCTCAGTCAATCAAGCAATGTTTTGTGATTTTCTAAAATGTTAGAATACCTTACATCATAAATATTTTGCAAAACAGCGTCAGATGGAAACAGTAACTATGTAATAAGACAGATAAAATATAAACGGAAGAAAAAATCGTTTTGAAAGGTCTTTCTGAAATCACTGAGTGTAGAGTAAACACTTCGGAAAAATTCCGGATTTCCGAGACATTTAGTTACTCTGTGAAACTGTAAATGCACTTCTATCCTCATCTCGCACAAAAAGCGCATGTCAAAATTAAAATAAATACACAGAGTAACAGCCAGTGTTACAGTTTAACATTAGTATCGTTTTTTGATTTGTGTTATTGATTTGCCCTTACACTTTTGTTTACTAGTTTAATTTTTTTTTTTTTTTTTTTTGCATATCTCGTATAAACAATATACTTGTTTAATATTTTGATTTTGTTATTACCTAAAATAAATACAGGTCTTTGGCTACCCATGGCTTTAATAAAGAATAATTGATGATCCTAAACACCAGGGCAAAAGAGAGGGCAAAACCGTCTAGTGGTAGATTATATTATAGACCTGATGTTTTTTGCCGTTCGTTTTAACAACTAAGAATGTTCCACTGCTAATAAATGCCCTTCAACTTCCGAATACAAAAATAAAATATTACCGCCACCCACTTCTCAAAAAAATAAAATAAAATAAAATAAAATAAATAAATAAATAAAAACAGTGTTAAGCAGTAGCGTATTTAAGGGGAGGCTTCCGGGCTTAAACCCCTCTGAAATCTTACTTATTATAGTAAAATAAATGAAATATCTTGCAGAATTTTCACATTTTCAGGCAAAGCCCCCCCGAAAGTTAGCAAAGCTCCCCCCGAAAGAAAATCGTAAACACGCCACTGGTGTTAAGTAATTGTCTTATGAATAAGCCTAATTGAGCTGATCAAAATATCTGCATGAATATAAAAAATTATGCTTAGTTCTTTTTTTCTGCGAAAATTGAGAAAAAGGTACTTGGTTAGTGAGGTATTTTTCTATAGCATAAAATTAAATTGAGTTAAACTTTTTGGTTTCTATTTAAGTAACATATTGTATAAACATAAGCTATAGTCTATTAGCAGTTTATAGATCACACGAAGCGGTATTTTACTACATAGACAGAACACAAATAAATAGCAATTCCTTCCAGCCAAATTAAAAATTAATTATTATTGGCGGGTTAACTGCCGCAGTTGGCGGCGATCTTTTAACAGCACTCCAGTGGTCGACCTTCCCAGGGCGTATAGAGTCACTACAACCAGGTGACGAGTGTTGGGGCACCGAAAGGGATGTATTGTACCTAGAAAATTAACGTGGTAATAAATTCTTGTGGTGAAGTTTATTCTAAGTATTTATTTTGAGGTAGTCCAGGAACTTACTGAACGCACTGTGTATTATCAATATTTTGGTTATGCCTACATTTTTGGTTAGAAAAGATGAACACAATCTGTTAGTTAAGTTTTTATTTTTGCTTTACAGGGTGGCCCAAAAGTAGGTATACAGCCCCGTACTGGTCGGCTCATGGCGTTTTATGTAGCTTACTTATTGCCATCCACACAGGTATTGACTTAGTTTCTTCCTTATTTCTTGTAAATATGTTTTCTCTTATATCTTAAGCTCGTAACAAACCAGAGCAAATAAATTAATTATGTTCAAAAATTAAAATGTCATACTTGATCGATACAGGTCTGTATACCTACTTTTGGACCACTCTGTATATAGGGTGAACTCCGGGAGGTGATTTGCGACATGATCTTCTCTATGGCTAAGCGGTTAGCGTACGCGCCTTTGGTGTGGGAGACCTGGGTTCGTTTCCCGGCACGAGCTCATGTGGTTCGGATTCCACGTTAATCAGTAGGTCCACGTCTCATATAGCCTCGCTGCTGAACGGGACGTTAAACCAAAATCAACTCAACTCAACTCAACTGAACGTGATTTGAGACATCAAAAGAAGACAAAAAGTCATGTTGCTTGTTGTCGAATTCTGCGTTGTATACGAGTGATAAGGGTGCCAACTTGGAATCGAAACTCGGATCCTAACAATTAGAAGAAAGATGTGCACACACTTCGGGAGGTAACTCATAACTTCAAAAGAAATCAGAAAAAGTCCTCTTGCATGTGGAATAATTCCGTGTCGTGTACGTGTGATAGTGGCACATCTTTCTGTTCCGTTCCAATTGTTAAGATTCGATTTTCGATTTCAAGTTTGCACCCCTGTCACTCTTACGCGACGCAGAATTCGACAATATGCAAGAGGACTGTTTTTTTTTTTTTTTTTTTTGTCTTCTTTTGATATCACGAATCACCTCCTGGAGTTCGTGTACATCTTTCAGGTTCACCCTGTATATGTAGAACATAAATAGATATTGGCAACGAATTTCATACTTTTTGATGCCATTCAAGTTCGTTTTTTTTTATTATTATTATTTTCTTGAGAACTATACATGTAAATTTACCTCCAGGCATATTATCCCCTTCAGCTGAATGTAAACTACAGACTGATACATGTGACATGTTTGGATATGTTTTAGTTAAGTCAAACCAAACCACTTGGCGTGACCGCTCTTTGTAAGCCTGAGCCGCTCCAACGCCATCTGTTACCGAGTGACTGAACTACAAACAATCTAGCGATGAACACGTAATCAGCACACTGCGTCGCCATGAATCTAACAGATGTATAAAGAGCTTTCTAAAATAGATTTAGTGACTGTCACGTTTTTCATTTACGTGATTCCCCAATTTGCCTCACAACGCAGGGTGGACGCCGAAAGTTCGAAAGTACCGTCCGGGAATCGAACCCAGGACTACGAGAACGTGAGTCCAACACTTTTAACCACTAGACTACTGTGTTCTCTTATGTTTGACTTAAACAGAAATTAAAATTCGAAAGTAAATAATAGTTTTAGGCTGTAAGTAGGCCAATATCTTATTCATCACGTTATGTCCTGTGATTTTGCTAGCGTTATAATGAAGAGCTTAATCAGGCATATGTAAGAGTCTTCATCCCGGCGAAATTAAAATACCGCTAATTTTACAGTAATTATGTGATATCTTCAAATAGATAAAAGATAATTGAAATATGGAACAAGAGTGCCCTAGACAATATTATTTTGCGTGAGGTACCGTTATCACAAGTCACCTAGCGGCTTTCCGTTTTCAGCTGTTTAGAAACGCGAAAATAAATGCCGATTCTCAAAATGGCTCGAAGTCGAAAGCAGATAAGTGAGTCGTGATAACGGTTTCTCATGTAAAATAATATTGTCTAGGGCGCTCTTGTTCCACATTTCGATTATCTTTATCTATTTGAAGATATCACATAATTACTGTAAAATTAGCGGTATTTTAATTTCGCCGGGATAAAGACTCTTAAGTACCGCAATAAGTGGCATGGTTCTTGTACAGCATTAACTTCTAAGTTTACAAATTACTTGTTTTTTTTTTCCTCTCCATTTTCTCAGAAATTACGCATGAGTTTTCAGGCTCACACACATAAATTTGTTCACCTCAATAAGATATATAGCGTCTAACGGAAAATAGGAGAGTGGAATGTTCAAAATATGGTGTATATATACCGATTGATAGATCTGAACAAAATTATGGTAGTCTAAAATCTCATGCCTAGGTTTTGAGAAAAGTGGATTTCTATGACGCTGAAAAGGTATGGGATTTGTTGTCAACTGAAGCAGTTGAGAGTATTTACTCTCCTGAACTAGATTATTTATTACGATCACATATTTGAGATTTATAATGTTGAACTGTTCATACACATGTTCGTCCGTTACTCCAGCCTAGAGATGCAAGATAGTTAGCTTTTTCTAGGACGGAGGTATATTTTCCTATGAAAAGTAAGATTTTCCCCCCAAAAATGGAAACACTGCTTTCTTGTCGTTTTTTTTTAAGAGCTTTTTGGTCAAGTATCAGTAATGGACACTAC
Source organism: Thermobia domestica (assembly GCF_964235325.1). NCBI lineage: Eukaryota > Metazoa > Arthropoda > Insecta > Zygentoma > Lepismatidae > Thermobia > Thermobia domestica. The sequence continues at coordinate 374,486,897 of NC_137455.1, read as the reverse complement.
AATTAAGAAAGTGCGTTTACAAAATCCAGTACTTCTGAGTCCTTAAAACTGGTACTCTAATTATTGCCAGCAAGATTATGTTATGCAACCAGTATATCACAAATATCGTTTTGGTTGTCTAACGAATAAAACAGAAAAAAATGAAATGAAATCTTTGAGTTTTACGTCCCACGGTTATGCCAGTTAGGCTAAAGGAGATGGTGATGATGAGTATTGAATGAAATGGTGGAATGAAGAAAGTGGGAGGAAACGGGAGGACTCCGAAAAAACCCATGCACACGGTGTTTGTTCACCACAAAGTGAATAAAACAGAGGTTGAAGGATAAAAATTTCTAGTTATAATCATTATATAGTCACTTTTCATGAGAAACGTGGAAGTTTGGTATCTCGAATTATTGGTCTGGCCAAATTGATAACTCGAACCTTGATTACTCGAACCGTGATTACTCAAACCTTGATTACTCGAACCTTGATAACTCGAACCTTAATAACTTGAACCTTGATTACTCGAATTTTTAATTACTCGAACCTTGATAACTCGAACCTTGATTACTCGAACCGTGATTACATCAAACCTTGATTACTCGAACCTTGATAACTCGAACCTTAATAACTCGAACCTTGATTACTCGAATTTTTAATTACTCGAACCTTGATAACTCGAACCTTGATAACTCGAACCTTGATTACTCGAACCTTGATTACTCGAACCTTGATAACTCGAATTTTGATAATTCGAACCTTAATTACTCGAATCTTGATAACTCAAACCTTGATAACTCAAACCTTGATTACTCGAACCTTGATTAGTCGAAAAACTCGATAACTCGATATTTGTCTATTCCCCTCTACATAGAGTTATAAAAGTCCCATTGTATATTTGAAAAAGTCTGTGTGTCTGACTGTCACCAGATTTTCCCATAGAAAGGAGTCGCCTAGAACCACGAAATTTTTTAAAACAGACAGATCGTCACCAGATCTAATAGCGTATGAAGCCGTTTTTTATTTTCAACTCGAGGGGGGAATTGGGTGATTCACATGTATAAAAGAAAAGTATATCAGAAACCCTTAAGCTATTCAATCCACTCTACACTGCTGTATAGCAGATTGCATATTGTTCAGTTCGTGGTACGAATGAGCACTTTTGCTAGTATAGGATTTAAAAAAAAAGTTGGACGATACATTATTATTATTCAATGTGTCTACATCTGAAATCGAACCTCGGTTAGAAATACTTGCGTTGCACCGAGGAGGCTAAAGCAGCGCTTCCCAACCATTTTTGATCGATGACACACTTTACTGAAAAGCGCGACCCACTTAGGTTGATTTATGTTAGAATTGAGCAAATTTGCTGGCGTTGTAGACGTTGACTGCTACTACACTGAGTCTCAAAATTGATTTTAACACCTTAAGGGCTTCACGGTAAAAAAAAAAAAAAAAAAAGTATAAAATCAAGGCTTATACGTTTTCTGGATGACATATTTCTCTTTAAAAGGGCAGGCTTCACGAGTCGTCGCGATCAGTATAATGATGTAAATGCAACTTATGTTAGGAAGCATCGGCACTAGCTCCAAAACGCTTGAGTTAGTGGTTAACTTGTGTTTGTCGTCTCGTCTCGAAAACATAACGAAAAGTCGAGATGAGAAGTACAATTTTTAAATTTGAGACGTGACGAGGAGTTTCAGTAGTCAGGTGGCAACAGTATAGTTCATATAACTGTTAGATCTCAAATATCGTTTCAGTGTTACCTGATTCATATGTAAAAAACTATAAATTGATAAATGATTGTGCGAACATAATGCAGAGTATTCATAAACGTTTAAAGATAAGTAAGTCATTACACAATATACTCCAATAGTAAAAATGGTTTACATGTTGTTATCTCACACCCTTCGTGGACCTCTGATGACACAGAAGAATTCTAAGAACTTCTTGATAAAATTAAGAAAGAATTAGGACATACATTTTGTACATAAATTGAAAAAAAAACGAGACTAGAAGGATTTCGAACCTCTGGTGCGTGGTAAGGTACCTGGTTCGAACCCCAGCCAGGTAAGTTTGTGGTAGACAACATCATGTCGGTGGGCTTTCTCGGGATACTCCCGTTTCCTCCCACTTTCTCATTCCACCAGCCCTTCCATCATGATTCACTTGCTTTAAATTATAGCCTCCCTTAGCCTAAAGGGCGTGCTTTTTTTTTTGTCGCTTGTTTGCCATGCCTTCTAAACTGTGGAACGTTAAGAGTCTTCATCCCGGTGAAATTAAAATACCGCTAATTTTACAGTAATTATGTGATATCTTCAAATAGATAAAAATATAATCGAAATGTGGAACAAGAGCGCTCTAGACAATATTATTTTACATAAGAAACCGTTATCACGACTCACTTATCTGCTTTCGATTTCGAGCCATTTTGAAAATCGGCATTTATTTTCGCGTTTCTAAACAGCTGAAAACGGAAAGCCACTAGGTGACTTGTGATAACGGTACCTCACGCAAAATAATATTGTCTAGGGCGCTCTTCTTCCATATTTCAATTATATTTTATCTATTTGAAGATATCACATAAGTACTGTAAAATTAGCGGTATTTTATTTTAATGAAGACTCTTAAACTGAAAGCTTCCATTTTATTTTCATTTTTAGAAGAATTTCGAGACGAGACGAGATAGAAAGAATTCCTCAAGTATCGAGACTAGGCAATGCTTCCACAAGATTTACGAGACGAGACGGGATGAAAACCTTATTTGTCGTTTCGTGAATAACGCTGTTAGCTGCACAGTGCACAATAGATATATACAACAAGAAACGAACGTAATTTTTATCTTCAGTATGAAGAACATAGAGACTACTCCAAGGCAGAAATAGCTAGAAAATATAAGGTCGAACTAAAGGCAAAGCCAGACAGTGAGTGAGAGAAAAATCTAACCCTCCCTTCATTCGCGGCCACTGAGTGGAAACACTGAGTTGCGCCACTGATTGTGAAAAGACAAGCAACCGACAGCAGGTACCAAGGGTTCTTGTTATTTTCTGTTTCTCCCCCCTTTTATTGCCCAAACTATGAGTGGTGTTGCCAGGACACACAGAAATACATGGAACACGCAGAAACACACATACAGCCGTTTATGGTTCGTGATTTCAGTGTCCATTCGGCGACTATCCGGTTCATGTAGTTCGTAGAAGCATTTCCACCGTCTCAAGTTATTCCAATTTGAGAAATGGCTGTTAATAGTAAGCAAGCACTTCTTCTTATTTTGCTGCTCAAAAAGAAGAAACGTAGAGGGAAAAAACGAATGTCCGTGCATCCTATTCACAGGTTCCTGAGGATTCACAGGACGACTCTCTTTCTGCTAAGAGATCTGCCTTAGAGGAAGATTTGCTGTCATTCACACTATATACATATGCATATTATTTTCATACTTTTTTTTTTTTTGAGGTGTTGCAGCTCCAAAGTCAACATAAACTTTGTAATTAATTTCTCAATTTATATTCTTTTGTTAGACGCAGGTAATACTCTTCCACTTACCAATATTTTTGTTTATATATTTTTATTACTTACTCCGGTGCTTGTGGTCCCTAGTTCGATCCCAGCTCGCGCCGTGTGGACTTTGTGGTGGACAAACACCGTGCTCGTGGGATTTCTTGGGGTTTCCCGTTTCCACCATTTCATTCATTTCTCATCATCACCGTCTCCTTTAGCCTAACCGGCATAAACGTGGGACGTAAAACTTATGAAGATTTCATTTCATTTTAATTATTTAGAGTTCAACTTCATTTCAACACCTACGCTACTAGGCTACATGGGACGTAGATCTACAAACCGCAGTACCTGCCACCGGAAATCGAAACCGACTCCTGCAAGGGCGCAAAGTTCTAAGCATTTAGCCACAAGGAATCCCATCAATATATATTTGGTTTTGTCAACAACATATTTCCGTCCTTTACTTCTTTCCTTAATGATTTAATAATAATATTAATAATAATAATATTAATAATATTAATATTAATAATAATAATAATAACAATAACAATAATAATAATAATAATAATAATAATAATAATAATAATAATAATAATAATAATAATACGTAATTCTGTAAAGACAATAAAGTGGAGCGTGCCAATATTTTTTTCAAATTAGTCTGGAAACCAAAAATGGTACATGTGTACCAGGTTTGGTTTTAGTAAACAGATTAGAGTCGACATGGAATATTATTCTTGGGACACAATTGATTACAGAAAACCGCTTCTCCCTACCTATTACCGTTTTTACCTTATAGTAATCAACGTTTAAACCGGAAGTAGTTGATGTATGCCATTTCTGGTTTAAATAGAGGGTTAAGAGGGGAGATAGTACATATATTTGAAATGCTAAATTGATTACAAAAACACTTTTCGCTACCTATTATCGTTTTTATTCTATGGCGATCAACACTGAAAGCGGAAATGGTTGATTTCTGCCACTACCGATTTGAATAAAGTGTTAAAAGAGAACATGTGAACTATTCTTAAAACGCTAAGTCGATTCCAAGGAAATCGAACTTGCTCTCTTATCGGTTTTCTTTATATAGATTAATATTGAAACCGGAAGTCGTACTGGATTTCTACCACTTCCGGTTTTAATACAGTATTAAGGATGGACATGGAAGATATTCTTGGAACAATTAATCGATTTGAGAAAACCCCTTCTCGCTATCTATTATGGCTTTCGCTCTATAATGGCAACGTTAAAACCGGAAATGGTTGATTTTTACCACGTCCGGTTGATTAATCGTTTCCATTAACGAACTCGGACGAGATACCATAATCGCTCCACACATCTATTGCAAAAACAGAATATAACAATTTGGTATTTGTCCAAGAGTTATCGTAGGAGTAACGGACGGTGGACTAAGAATGCAATATTATAAGTCCCGTTACGTGATAATAATAATAGTTATAAACGTATCCAGAAATGATTCATTTGGCATAAGGGGTGGCTGCTAATCTGGTGATTAATATAAATGACTAATACCCAAAGAACAAAACATAATAAACGACTAGGCAGAGTTGGATTTACCACTAGGCCCGAGTCTAGGGGCGCAACGTTTTGAGGGGAACACTTTGAATAAAAATTTAATTAGCAAGACGAAGAAAAGTGCAAAAATATATTATTATTATTATTATTATTATTATTATTATTATTATTATTATTATTATTATTATTATTATTATTATTATTATTAATAATAATAATAATAATAATAATAATAATAATAACAGAAGTCAAACAGTCTCCAAATAATAATTGATTTAGCAAGTCTATTGGCGTTAATCATTGGTCGTCGAAGCTAAATAGAATTTTAACGTTCTACTTGCAGTAGACAGTAGCGAAGAGGCGGGTAATTATGGTGTATTGCACTTCCTTGTGCTCCTCAACACCTTGTCACAATATAAATCTAGATAAAGTTCAACAATCCAACAAGGGCGCCCATGTTGTGGTTTACAAGGGGGGCAATATAAGCGACGTTTCAAAAATACTTTCAAATTTTGCTGTAACTAATGTAAAAATTCTATTTGATTTTCGATATTCTGAAGTACAATTTCCTCTAGGGGGGCGATCGCCCACCTTGCCCCTCCTGATGGGCGCCCTTGCAATCCGATTATTTTATTCCCTTTAATGAAATTCTTACTGTTGGAATATTCAAATTATTACGGGCGAAAATTCAAAACGAATTTATTTCATTATTGCGCCAACGCATATCGTAAAACTCATCATTCTCTGTAACTATTTCAAACAACAAGAAAAGATCGTGAATGTATAGTAATTAAAGTCTTTCTTCACAACATATGTAAAATGAAAATTCATTAAAATTTTTACTAAAACGAAATAAAGGTATGCATAAAATAAGTTTTTCATTATTATTTTCTATTGTGTTAAAAATTTCCCCCATCGGGGAGGGGTAGTAAACCCGCGACTAGGGCAGGCACGGAAAGATCAAGTGTGCATGTTTCGTCTGATCAGCACCTTTTCTTCTTTTCTTTCTTCAGCACCTTTTTTTTTTTTTTTTTTTTTTTAACAACATATACATACATTGGCATCGAGATACACTGGCAACCTTGTGCGGTGACCGCCACTTCAGTGTCCTCGTACGAAGGCTACAATTTAAAGCAATGCTTTTCCTCGAGTGGAAGACACTGAGAGTTGCTCGAGACAGTTGCTCGAGAGCGGTCGGTGGCGGCAACCGTTTTAGTGGAAGCAACTGCAGTGGAAGCAAACGAAGGCAGCAATTTAAAGCAATGCTTCACAAGCAGTTGCTCCACTGAGTTGCGCCACTGCAGTGGATAAATATGAAGAGGCTATAAGGGAAGGAAATAAAGGGAAAAGCCCCCCTCCCCTCCCACCACCTCCCAACTCACTCTCTTTCTCTGTTGTCGCAGATGCAAGTCTAGCTAATGGCGACTGACATGCAATTTTGATGGATTGGTCCCAAAACCTTGTCCTTCTACGGGTTTCTGCTACACTACTACTACGAACTACTGACTGTATACGGCCTTAGTACTATTCACCTCCCGCTAACAAAGAGCTTCACGCACACACACACACGCACACGCATTCTCCTCTATACTACACACACTTTATAAACACTACAAGCATATGGCTGCCTATTTCCAAGAAAAAATATAGATACATTGGTATAAGATTTTCTACCTATAATGTGTTATTATATTTACTTCAATAAATTGTAGCATTGTCGCAAATTCGCGGTCACGAGTTGAATTTAAACTCCTTGGGATTTGTTGTAGCTAGCAAACAGCAACCATGTTTCACTCAAATTCAGTATAAGGAAGAGAGATAATATTTTAAATAATGTTTCTTTCAGAAAAAAATGTTCCGGCGGGGGGGGAGGGGGAGGGGCACATATTATTCTCATACGGTACTATTTTATTTACTATTATATTACAGATGTATTATTTTGGTCTCTTCCAAGAGGTACTCTCAGAGCTCCGCGGGGGAGGGGTAGTACTCCCCCCTAAAAAAAATGTGTGGAAGAAACACTGATTGTAAAATGTAGCTGAGGATGAAGCAGTGCTAGCTGCCCTCTTGAAAATGTACTTTTGTTGACCTTTAGCAGTTTTGATAAGTTCAGTAAATTTCCCTGCCTTCAACTCTTCAGCAAATTCCCCGCACGATGGGTCGATATCAAAGCAAATTATAAGCTCTGTTTTAACCATGTTCATCGACAAACGATTCCTTTCGCCATTTCAAAAATTCTTCATAACACTGAATACGTGTTCGACACATCAGTTACTTGCAGGTGACTAGTAAGAGAAAGCATTACCAGACTCTTTACCTCCAGCATTGAGGTCGTACCGGACACCGGACAAGGAGGTCAAAAACCGAACTGTCTGGTAAAATACCGGACGGTTGACAACCCTAATTCCAAAAAGGTTTCCTAAAGCAGTGGTTCTCAACCTTTTTTGATTGGTGACCTGTTTACTGAATGTTAAGGACATTGCAACACACTTCTTTGATATGTTTCTTCTTCTTCTTCTTCTTCTTCTTCATAATAATAATAATAATAATAATAATAATAATAATAATAATAATAATAATAATAATAATAATAATAATAATAATATCTGTTATATTAGTGAAACCAATGAGTTTTTTTAATGACTCTACGGGTTGGTCCGAAAGTGGGCGTACCCCGCTTTAGTTTCAACGGTATAGTGTTAGTTATGCTAGAATGTCTGTACACAATTACCTTGAAGTCTTAAGAGTCATAAACATCGGTATGATCACCATCCATGTCGTAACACAGCTGAATTCTGCGCCAAGTTCTTGCAGATGTTTTGTAGATATACTCCGTAGTCACGAGGGTGAAGGCGTGTTGCACAGCTGTTCATAATTCCTGCGTTGCGTGATATCGAGTGTTTCCAGACAATTTCAATCAATGTTACCAAACAAATGTGGGTAAAACCTAAACCGTCAGAAAACACCAATTAGGGGTTCGCCGACTTCTGAACCACGCTGTATATAACATTGAGGATTATTGCTACCGCTGGAGGTGTTCACTGGTACAGTCTGTCTCGGTTTTAACTAATTATTATTAAATTCTTCGTGATTCTAAAATTCTAAAATTTCGCGACACATCTTAGCGGACTGCGTGACACACCAGTGTGTCGTGACACGACGATTGAGAACCACTGCCCTAAATTACAGATTCAAGTTTGTAACTAACCACTAACTGATAAGACATAGGGATCTTTTCTTTCTTTTTCTTTTTTCTTTTTCTTTTTGGAGGGGGTTACCTTGCTGAAGTAAATCTGATAGAGTAGGATGATTCACACTTTTAATCAAACCAACACTGTTAAAAAAAAAAAAAAAAAACTTAAATTTGAGAAACTGTTCCTTATCTGTGCACCAAGACAATATTTTCTTAGAAATACGATTTGGTAATTCTCATTCATTAAAAAAGCAACAGTATGGTGTCTCATTCCGCTTTATACACCCTCCTCTACTTTTCTTCATTTCTCATTATTGATAATTTCAAACTCTTATTTCTAAGAAAAGATCTCAGATTTAAGAAAGTATTTTTAACAGTGAACACTTAATATTTTCTTGAGTCAAACAATTGCAATAAAAAGTCAATTCGAGAAAATTTACTCCTCATTGCATCTATTAAAAACCCTTTTAAATTCTGGCTTAATTTAGGAAAAATTATAGACTTTCAGTAAAGCGGCTACAGCATCATTCCTATTCATTGTACGATCGTGGTTCATACGTAGTTTTTTTTTTTTTTTCAAAATAGAGTAACTTTTCGAACGGTACCATTCACATTTCCATATCATGTCCCTGAGGTGGGAAATTTTGAGAGAAATCGGGATTTTTTTCTGATTTTTTTTTTTTTGGAAATTTTGAGCCCCTCTGCACCCTCTGTGTTAACGAAGAGATCTGAAAATCAACTAAAAGTACTAAGAGGTGTACTAAATGTGTATACGAAATTTCAACCTTCTATCTTGAATAGTAAGGGCGGGGAAAATATTTACAAATGAACCCCACAACGCCAAAGATTACCGCAAAAGACCCTAATCTCAGATAAAAAAAAATTCTGAGACATCTTTCTTTATCCTATGCTCATGTTTTGTACCTCATTCTCTTCAGAATAGAACATTCTCTCAAACGGTACCATTTACATGTCTCCATCGTGTATCTGAGGCGGGAAAATCGCAAAGAAAGATATTTTCTGGTTAAAATAACCCTTTAATTTACCTTTTTGTTGCCCTGGATCCCCTGTGTTAACGCAAAGATGTAAAAAAAAAAAAAATCTGATAAATACTACTCGGTAGACTGAATATTTGTGCAAAATTTCAGTCTTCTGGTGCAAAAGAAGCCCGCCATAAAATAAAAATGGTCCTAACAAAAATATTTTTAAAATTATGACGTCATCACCCCCTATGTCTGGACGCAGAAAGGCGTGAAACTATACTAAAATATTCTACAATGCCTCTAGCCTTAAAAAAAAAAAACAAACTAAAAGAGACCCTAAGTAAAAAGATTTATTGGTTTCCTTTTTAATCGAATAATGACGACACTACTTTAGTACCTAAAAATAGGTAGGGTATATTAGAACTCCAAAAGGTAACACTTAATGTTTCCTTCAGACAACCAATTGCAATAAAAAGTCACTTCCAGACATTTTTCATACTCCTCATTGCATCCATTAAGGATATTTATATCTTTTCTCCACATGAAAGATTTAAAGAAGAAAACATGCCATTATTTATTCAGTTGTTTACTTATGGTCAATTCGTCGAGGGCGTTGAGATAGCATTTGATAGTAAATAAATGTTTTTTTTTTTATCTCTCATTTTTTGTAGACGGCAAACAAGACATCATGTGGGGTTAGACAATTATTTATTCACAATAAATACACAAAATAGAATTACGATATTTTCTCTCCCATTTCTGACACTTTCATTTATAGTGACATCTCTCGGCCACAGAGGAAAGCAAAAGATTAAAAGCTGCTCAGAGAATGGGGAAACAATAAAACGTTGTCAGAGGTATTCATGCGAAAATCAATCTTTGACAACTTTAAGGGGGAGAGAATTGTATTAACGGAAGTCAATTTCTCTTATTGTTTGGATAAATTGTAACAAAAGATATATTATTTTTACTTCTATTGTAATCACACTTTGTTCTGAAAATTGATTATCGTTCTTTATTGTTGACAGTTACATAAAGCTTGGTTGGATAAAAGCAAATATACGTACAAGGAAAATCATTTGGAATTTCGGTCTTTTCTAAATCCATACACATTTGCTTGGTAACTACTGAGGGCAATTAACGACCCAGCCGTCTATTTTTCACATTTGTCCCAATACTGCAACTATTAAGAGATCACTAATATTTCTCTAGGTGATTACTTAAAAGTTTAAAAAGTACTCCGTGTTTTTTTTTTTGTTATATCCCCTTCTGAAAGAAAAAATCTTTGAGTTTAACGTCCTACGATTATGCCGTATAGGGTAAACGAGATGCTGATGATGACAAATAAATAAAATGATATAATGAAGAAAGTGGGGGGAAGCGAAAGGGAAAACCCATGCACACGGTGTTTGTCCACCAGAAAGCCCATTTGATGCGAGCTGGAATCGAACTAGGGACCCCATGCACCAAAGATGAACACTCTACCACTGAGCCACCGCAGCCCCCATTCTGGAAGAATACGTCTTCACATCAATTATGACAGCATAGGCTAAAACGATAACTGAGGTATAAGTCCCAATTTATAATATAAACTTGCTCTCAGTAATTAATCGCAAGGTTACGTTTGTACTTATTTAGCCTACTATTCATGAGAATATACAGATATTTATCAATTTAATGGAAACACCTGCGGACTAGGATTAGGAATTAAATTACTGGGCTTTCAGATATATGGCCATGTTAGCCCGTCACGTAAGAGGGATGACGTCCCTCTGCGATCACACTATCCCAGAAAAGGGAAGGAAAGAAGCGGCCTCGAATCTATATGTTAGATACCATCTCATCATTTGTCTGGTGTAAATGAGGAAAACCCAGGAAAATCTCACTCAGGGTGGCTGGCCTGAAAAACTTTTTCGCCCGAGTGTCCCAACTGGGAATCGTACCCGAGACCACTAGGAAACATCCGAGAAAAGTGCAACTTACCACACAAATATGGCGTTGGACGACTTTTTGTTCTCAGAACAGCTCTGATGCGACGTGAAATGGAGACATAAAAGTCGCCAATGATAACGAGTAACGAATGGTAATCATTTCGCATGAGGCGCATCGCTCAATTCGGCGAGAGAGAGTGAAGGTGAAAATCTGAAACTGATTCTTGCGTCCAAAACAGAGAATATATATTAAATTATCTTTAGAGAGAGATAAAAAATTAGCATCTACGACATGTCACACGGCATGCTTTTACTCCTGCTTCCGACGAGGAACTGAGCAAGAAAGCGCATGTGCGCAGGGAAAAGGAATTCAAAACCACACGTACTCAGGAAACTACAAGAATAATAAAATGAAATTAAACTGCTAGTATAATAAATTGAAACGAAACTATGAGTATAATAAAATGAAACGAAACTACGAGAATAATAAAATGATACAAAACTACAAGTATAATAAAATGAAACTACGAGTTTGATAAAATCAAACTACGAGTTTGATAAAATGAAACGAAACTACGAGTATAACAAAATGAAACGAAACTACGAGTATAACAAAATGAAACTAAACTACAAAAATAATAAATAAGATGAAACTATGAGTATAATAAAATGAAACGAAACTACGAGTATAACAAAATGACATTTTTTTTTTTAGAGGGTAGTGGTTGGAGATAACACTTTATTTCTATATACGGAAGTATGAGGGCATCTTATTATGGGTGGAACAAACTTTATTTTTTAGGAAATTTGAATAAACATTAGTTGTATATAATCTGCCGCTAGAGGGTTTCGCCCTCTCTCTTGGCCTGGGGTTTGAGATCATCAATTATTCTTTATTCATATTATGGTCGGTTAAGGAGCTGTGAAAGAAATATTTATTTTATTCATTAACAAAAACAAAATACAAAGATTATATCAAAAAAGATTAATTTTATATATCAATATCATAAACAAAACGAAATATGAAAACAAAATGTTATTAAACAAAACTATTAAACAAAGCATGAAACTAGTAAACAAAGGTGCGAGTGCAGAAAAATAACATAAGTGCAAAAAAGTGATAATAGAAGTAAAGCAGAATAAAATTTTGTGAAATGTATAGAAGGTACTGTTGAAAGAGATTATAGTACAAATTTATGACAAATGAATGTTGATGAGTGAGGTGCTCTGGACGTCACAACACAGTAGATGGATGTTAGAACAGACAAATGCATATTAATCTTCTGTCCTGGGGCGGCTCAGGACTGATGAAAGACATATGGATAGCCCTTATTAGTGGTGTGGAGAAACAGTGCTATGATGGGAAAAGATGAGGAATGTGCTGATGGATAAGTTGGTGACGAAAGAATGCTGTGTGATGATGATCTGCTGGAATATTGCGGAGATATATTGTAAAAAGGACGCTGAGTGGTGTATAACAGTATTTATATGCGGATTCTTGCTGTAAGTCTGTAAATATTGTATCAAGAAATATATCCTTACGATTCTGGAGATTCTTGGCTATAAATTTCTCACGCAAGTTGGCAATGTGGTGAACGAGCGGAGGAAAGTCAATTTTATCATATAGGTCAGTATTGTGATAAGGAAGTTTGATCCGATATGCTAAACGAATGGCGTGTCGCTCTAGAATCTCAAGTCTGTTGTAGAATTTTTGTGGGGCTGAACACCAAGCTACGTGACCAAAAGTAAGGACACTCCTCATGAATGCTTTGTAAGTGTTAAGTAATAATTTAGAGTTCAGTCCCCAGTTATGACCAACAAGGCGACGAAGAAGTTGTAATCTGTTTTTAGCCTTCGTAACAATTTTTTGTAACTGAGGTGTCCATCGCAACTTATCATCAAAGATGATACCTAAGTATGTAACAGTTTTAGAGGGGTGAAGAAGGTGATCGCCTACTCGTATCTGTAACAAATTAGGATTACGCCTAACTTTACTACGACACTTTGTTGGTAGAATAACTAGTGTCTGAGTTTTGTCTTCGTTTACTGATAGTCGCCATTTACGACACCATTGCAAAAAAGCTGTAATCGTAGTCTGCAAGTGTACGTTAATATGTTGTATTGTTTTGCCTAGTGTTAGAAAGGCTGTATCGTCAGCATATTGGAACAGGTAACTATTCGGCGCTGGAGATGGCAAATCTGAAGCATACAAGATGTACAAAAGAGGCGATAAGCTAGAACCTTGCGGTACCCCCGTGTGTGGAAATACTGGATGGGATAGATAATTATTGACGCTGACATAGGCAATACGGTTAATTATGAACGAATAAATAACTCTGAGGTATGAGAGAGGAAGACTCAATTTAAGCAATTTATAAAATAATCCGTAGTGCCAAATCCGATCGAATGCCTTTTCAAGGTCCATCAGTATGAGACAAGACGGAAGAGATTTATTGTAGTGGTTGGTTATGATGGTAGTTAGGCGTAGTAACTGATCATTTATACTGTAATAGGGTCTAAATCCAGCCTGATGAAGTGGTAAAAGTTGATGATCAATGATATAGGGGTGCAAACGTAAGATCAGTATTTTTTCAAAGACTTTCCCAAGTGTGGACGTTAGTTGGATGGGACGATATGATTGCACAGAATGTGCTGGTTTGTTCGGTTTCAAAAACATACAGACTTTGGATACCTTCCAATCGGAAGGATAGTAACCTGTTCGAAGTATAAATGTATATATTGTAGCCAGAAAAATGAAAAAGTTGGCCGAACATTCTTTCAGAAGTCTGTACGATATTTGGTCAAAGCCGGGGGCAGTGCTACGTTTCCTTTTAATGACGGATAGAATATCTCCAGAAGTGATTTCCTGAGTTAAAGGATTATTGCTGTCTAACTTGTGATGGATGGAAGGCTGTAATAGCTGGTTTATTGTTCCTTCGGAAACTTTGGGACTGCTGCGGTGAATACAGGTAGGAGGTGTAAAGACAGATTGGAGATGGCCGGCGAAAGCATCTGCTTTCTCATTGTCCGTATGTAAAGGTTGATCATTCTGTATAAGGGGATAAGATGAACTTACTTTTTGCCCAGTTAGAAGGTGAAATTTTTTCCAATATTTCGTTGGATGTGACTCTATGTTCAGTTGATTACAGGTTTTGCTCCAGCTAATCCGCTTGTGAGCAACAATATAATTATGCACCGCCCTTTGCCACCTACGAGCTTGCGTTAGGTATTCCGGGTTTCGTGTTTTTTCGTATTCTCGAAAGTAATAGCGAGATTTGCGTACGAGAGCCAAATATTGAGGAGGTAACATTGGCTGATATGTTTTACCTCGATACTGAGGTATATGTTTGTCAGCGCTATTTCTTATAGCCTCTACAATGCTTTGTACGGTACCTTCAAGCTCTGATTCAGTAGTAGGTGGTTCTAAAGGAGCAAGAGCGACATCTATATCAGAGCGATATTGATCCCAGTTCGCTTTCTCGTACAGCTTGATAGTTCTTAAAACTGGTTCTGATTGTTGTCTTTTATGGTTAACAATCAGTTTTATTGGAAGGTGGTCGCTGCCAATACAATCCAGAATCTGTATGATGCATTTATCGACAATTGAAACAGTAATAATAACAACGTCAGGTGTCATCTGACTGCTTGGTCGCGTATGTTTAGGTAGTTGATAAACATGTCCATGCAAATTAAGTGATATATGATCGTAAAACTGTTCTTGATCTCGTACAGAGCGACTATGAATATTAATGTCGGCTAATATTATGAGATGTCTAAATTGATGAAACAAGTAAGTGAAAAATGCAAGAGGGATGACGTTGCCGGGACGAACGTAGATTGTAGCCACTGTTAGTGCAAGATTTGGAAGGTAAACTGTTGTCACTAGGTGCTCTGGTAACTGATAATGCAGTGCAATAGAGTGGTTTCTATGAGTGATTTTATTACGTATTCCGATTGCAGCTCCGCCTTGAGCTCTTGCATTGTGGTCTGGGTAATCACAGCGAAGACAGTTATATCGAGGAAAACGAATATATGTAGCTGGTTTGAGCGCTGTTTCATTCAGAAGAAAGATGTCTATATTCTCCTCAAGTAGTAATTGCTCAAACAGTATGCGATGTGACGGTAGGGAGCAAATGTTCATGAAAAGAAGTGCAAGAGCCATAATCGCATAAAACATTATGAACTTAGACTGCGGTGTCTCTCGGTACAATGTGGAAATGAACATAGGGCCTAGAATATGTAGCATACAGATTAACTTGAAAGATAGCTGAGGCTGCTGCAATAACGTGATCCAGAATAAGTTGGCGTTGGAAAGGAAATATATTTTGAAGGATAAGCGTAATGTAACGGAGAAAGTTTTCAACAATTAATGGAGTTGTAATGGATTGTGACACTGGTACTGTTGAGTCTGTAGTCCGTAGTGGGACAGTCATCTCAGGATGTTCTGGATTTGCTGCTGGTTTAGCTTTACATTTATAGCTATAGGTCGGATGAGTGTCACTGGAACAAGTAGAACAGTGCGGAGCCTTTCCCGTATTTGGACAATCTTTAGTTTCGTGAGTGCCAGTACAATATCCGCATTTCGCAACATTTGGACATTTTGCAGTTATATGTTGATTATAAACTTGGCACCGTTCACACCGAATTGGCAGAGGGCGATTGGTACAAGACGGTTCTACCCTGTGACGCTTTTTGTATATAAATGCGCCCTCTTGCAACAGAATATCAATGGCTGATTGAGAAGTGGTCAAAACTCGTACCATATATGTTGCGCCGTTATTGTTTCTAATTCGGATACATTTTGAAACTTCAATTCCCTCAGCTTTTAATTCTTCAAGCACTTCCTCATCAGTTATTTCCGGTAAGACACCTCGAATAACTACTGACATCATAGGAGTTCTAGGAGGTGGAGGATTTTGTTTGACTCTATCCGGCAGTTTAGATAACTGGGCAGCTTTACCGAAAATTTCATAACTCGCCTTATTACGAAGTGTTGTACCGAAATTTTCATCTTCAGACTTAATAATAACACCACCCCTGGTGAAAACAATTTGGTGAATACTGGCTCGTGGTAGGTATTTAATGATTTGATTAAATATATGACGAGTATTACTGTATTTAGGATCGAAATTGGTTAGAAGAAATGAGTAAAGTTTCGGTCGTGCAAGTGTGGCTGCATATGACTGTTGCATAGCAACAGTGGACGTAGTAGGATTGGATGCGGTAGTCTGCATCGGTTCTGGATCTTCTGGACGTTTGACAAAGGTAGGAGAACGAGACCGGGACCTCTTCTCAACAGACTCTAAACTACCCTCCGAGAGCTGTCGGCTACGCCGATTACTTCGGGGATCTCGTTTTGGCATCCGCCACTGGTTTAGGTGTAGGTCCTTGAACTAATCCCGGTAGCTTATGCATGGTGCGATAAAGAATATGCACCGCATAAGTTAGGGTTTATACGAGTAAAGGACAGCAAGTTCCGATGTGTGGTACGATCCACAGAGAGCAACAAGAGTTGGTCAGGATATGAATACCACAATGACCTTCAAAAATCTAAGTATAACCCTCCAGAAGATGAGAATCTTCTGTCAGTCTCCTATGTAGAGTATCTGTACTGTCCTCCCAAGTACGTCTGCAATACTTGTTCACTGCTTAGTACAGTAACCAACTACAAGAGGAGTTAGGTTTTAAGTGAACAAAATGAAACAAACCTACCAGTATAATAAAATGAAACACAACTAAGGTACTTGCGGCAAATAAGGTCCACTTAAGCATAATTGCTTTAGTAGTTAAGACAAAAACTGATATGCATTTTGTCAATATTTTATCTATTTTATGGTATATTTACTTTAACTTAAACATTGAGCTAAATGTATGCAAAACGTATTGAAAGAGAAACATATAAAATGGCCTTATTATCCGCACGATAGGTAAATAAGACCCACTGTTTGAAGAGTAAAATTTTACGACCTGAGGAACCACTGGAACTCAAATAACACGTAGCATTTATACAGCACTTTAAATACTAATAATACAGTAAAATGATATATAGTAATAATATGGATATGAAATAATAAGGATATAATTAGTCTCCCTTGTGTTATGCAGTCGTTAGTTAAGTCGTTGCAACTAACTGAATTTTAAAGAATAAGCTTGTACACATAATAAACAAATCACATTTGGAACAGATTTCACACGAACTTTCAACAATGTTTACACTTGATAACACTTGTAGCAAATGAATTCTTCACCATGGATGCCGACCAAGCCAATGCATTCGTCGTGTACCCATACACCGCACCCTTTACACCTTCGCATGTTACCGGTCCGTTCTTTGTCGCATAATGAACGATACCACGATACCTCGAACACTCAGAATCACAGGAAAATGTGCTTAGAATATACCCAAAAACAGTGGTATGAGCCATTCACATGCATTAAAAATAGAGATTTACATTATGAAAGACCCCAACGCAGAACTCGAACCTGCAAACCCTCATAGTCAACAATTAGGCCCAAACACGATAGACCGCCCTACTACAGAGGCTGGCATTGGCCAAGAAAGAAGTTACCAGTTTCTAAGTATTTAACCATGCATACATGTTTTGTAGGGTAATGAGGGCCAGTAGATTTTTGATGGGCCTTATTTACCGACCATTTTATTTTATATATCATTATCTACAAACATGTTTCGAACTAAAACGAAGTAACTACTATCCCAAATACTAAACACTGTGATCATCACAAATATACAAGATATTTCGGGTTAGCTTTATTCTACACAGAAAAAATGAACTTACTTTTCCCCCTAAATTATATCAATACCTGAAAACTAGCTTCTCGATGTTTCAATACTGCTAGTGTTCCATCTAACCATACACAAGAAGACGAACTCTCTCAAGTACGTATTGTATGAGTAATCGCTGCTTGTGCTGTTGTCAGATTTCTAATACAATGATCCTAACCTATGAAATTTTGCTCTGGGCCTTTATTTCCTTCTGGGCATTATTTGCCGCAAGTACCTTCCGAGTATAACAAAATGAAACGAAACTACAAGACTAGTAAAATGAAATTAAACTACGAAAATAATAAAATGATACGGAACTATGAATATAATAAATGAAACAACACTACGAGAATAATAAAATGAAACGAAACTACGAGTGTAATAAAGTGAAACGAAACTACGAAGATAATAAAATGAAACGAAACTACGAATAAAATAAAAATGAAACGAAACTACAAGTATAATAAAATGAAATGAAACTAGTAATATAGTAAAACTGAAATCAACAGAAGGTTAGAGATATTCAATAGATCATCAAATATTCTCGAAATGTTGCATGTAGAGAATATTTCTCCTTCCTGCTGGTTTGGTAGCTACACGTATGTCTTTCGTGCCCTTGAGACCGGGTTTGAATCCCAATAAGAGAGCATAAAAATTTAATTTCACAATCATTCACTTTCGTTAAAACAGTCCTTATCAATCTATTTCATATGAAAATTCCCATTTAGCACATGATCTCTCCTACCCATAGGGTATATCCGGTTTGTAATAAGTTTCTGATTATTGCTTTCCATGGCTTACAGTTTTATTTATATTTTCATTGTATATTTTAAAAGGCAACACCGTCATATGTTAACTTTAAAAAATTCACTTCTACATATTTCATCTACATGGAGTGTCACCATACCAGATTTATTGATAATTAATAATAATAAACAAAGCATTTCATTCCCATCCGCAGATGGGCGGGTCGTAGAAGGTTACGCCTTCTCTCTGGCCAGAGTAATAACAAAACTAGTGAAACAATAAAGATATATGGTCAGTAAAATATAATTAAATCTGGTGGAGTATGGTATTACAGTTAATGGTTAGGATAATGAAAACAAGTTACTTTGATCGCTGAGAATTGTTATTATAAGCACCTACTTTCCTTCAAAGTTTTCAGATAAACTTCATAATTTTTATAAGTACAAAAAGATACACATTGTACAACATTTTTATGGATACAATTAACATTTTTGTTAGTTTTACTTTCTTTCCGGGACATATTACGAGATCAAGAGACATCTTTATTTGTTCATTGAGGTTTTATATCTAAATACAGAGTTGCGTCTGTCATGTACGTGACGGCGATATTACTCGAGCAGACGATTCTACCAAATTTTGACACATTTTTTACATGTTCAGGTTATGTTGCAGTTTTGTATTTCTTTTAGCAGAGCATCCACTAAATGAGGAGCTCCATTACTTTTTGCAAATTTACTTCAAGTCTCAGTATAAATACAGTATGGACATATGACATTAAAAAAAACTACAGCGCACAAAACACGAACCAATTTGTGCTAGGTAGTCACTAAAAAGCACCAATGCTATCTAACCGAGTCAGAGCAGGAGCACAGCAGAGGACTCGAGCGGTAGCGAGAGGGTGCGTCTGTAGGGAGCATGTCCGTCAGCGTCGGGGTATACGCGTAAACGAGGGTAGTGAGAAACTCTTCATATGTCATAAAATGCATTGGCTTACAGGGCTCCCACAGCTTTGGTGGATATACTAAATGCCATCCAAAAAACTACCAAAATGTACTAAATTAGGTTAGATTAGATTAGGTTTAGTTAAATGTTCCTATTCTTTTCTGTAGCTTCAATTCGTTTCTACACTAAGGACAAACTGTTTGCCTTTTAGTAAACCATGCCATTAACACGATTTCAACAACTGACACTCCTGGTTTTTGTACAACTCAATAAAACTCAAACATAATACATGACAATCTTGTCATTTACGCACCATTTCCACATTTCGTTTTTCCCATAAATCATAACAAGTGTACCTTTCCGCGAAATAGTCCCTTCCGCCTTCACTTATAGTGCCGCGTACAACATCAAAAACAACTAACAACAAGCATTTTCTTAACTTCAACTATTCCCCTCACCTGGCTTTCAATCACTCTTCCTCACAAACTAAAATAAATTCTCCAATTCATCTGTTAAATTATCTAAAATTGGTCCGGCGATACAGCAGATAACTAGTTAGTAAAGCCCAAATTGCAACTAAAACTAAAATTAAGGTCATACCTAGCATACTCATATTCTTGTTATCTCGTAGATTTTCCGTTAGGTGTGTCTTCTCACATGATCGTCTGATTTCTGCTGAGTTGAGTGATGACAATTTGGAGTGCGTGCCTTTAGGACAATCAGTTACTCTCTTGTTCACTAGTCTCTAGCAGATTGGGTGTGTAAAAAAAAAAAAAAAAAAAAAAAAAAAAAAAAAAAATCGAAGATTTTGGTGAATAAAAAATACATTTATTCACATAGTGTTTCAATGACTCTAATCTTGCTTAAAAGTAGTTTCCTTGAGAATGCACACACACACACTTATCCTAGCTTGTATATCATTGTTGGAAACACTTCTGGAACATATCTTTCGGAATAGTGTCAGGCCCGTATCCACGGGGGGGGGGGGGCTAGGGTGGGCCTCCCCCCTAAATTTTCACTGGCCCCCTAAAATTTTTACGGTAGGCTTGTAAAGGAACTATAATATGATAATGAACTATAATATGCTTGGGTCAGGCCCCAACTAACTTCTACCGGGACCCCCTTACATTTTTGGGCTGGCTACCGGCCTGAATAGTGTTGGGCTGGAATCATCATATTCCACATTATGTCTTGTTTGGAAACCAAGAAAGCCCCTTTCGGAAGTATTTTCAACTTTGACAAGATTCCAAAATCACTTAGCACCATGTCGAGAAGTACGGAGTCTGGTGAACCACGAGAGAGTTGAGTTCCGCAAAGTAAATCTGAATCCTTAGACCGTGAAATGCTAATCGGTCATGCGGTCACCTGTGCGATTTTACGAATCGTCTCCACTTGGCAATACTTGATATTCGTGCGCTGCTCAAGTCGTTCAGTCATTTAACACAAATTGCCCAGCGCAGCCCCCACTACGCGTCTGCTCTTAAGAGACTGATTGCTCGTGACTGACGCTTTTTTGCGAACGAGCGAAAATGCACATATGGACATTAATTTGCATGTGGCTCAGTTTTAGATCGCTCTTTTGGTCCTTGGTTCAAACCCAGCTCAGATCAAGTGAAGTTCGTACTGAATAAACACCGTGTGCATCTGTTTTGTCGAGGCTCTCTTGCTTCTTCCCATTCTCTTCATTCCTTCACTTGTTCCAATATCATTTCTAATGCCTCTCAGCCTCGGAGCATAATTGTGAGACGTTAAAGTTTTTAAAAACGTAATTTTTCATCTTCCACTAGTAATTTCATTTCCTCTTTTCTTTGTATTTAAACCGGAGGTTGTAGATTTAACCAGTTCCGGTTTTAATATTAATAACCATAGAGCTAAACAGTAAGAAATGATTTCTGATTATGTTGTTCAGTTAAAACTTTCAGTTTAACGTCCTACGATTATGCCCATTAGGCTAAGGGAGACGGATGATTAAGGCAAATAAATGATGATGGAAGAATTAGTGGAATGAGAATGTGGGAGGAAACGAGAATTCCACGGACACGGTGTTGTTCACCATAAACTTTCTTGTTCACGGACCGAGCCAGGGACCTCACTCACCAGAGATAAGCGCTCTAGCACTGAGCCACCGTGCTACCTGGTGTTGCTCAGGAGATGGAACGAAACTAGGCATAAGTTTTGTACATATCTCGTCTCGAAAATTTAATCGTTTCGATTTGTAAATTTATGTACTCGCACAAAATTTTTTTATCCTGATTTTTTCTTAATTTCATTTAGAAATTATCAGAATCAGGCCCGTATCCAGGGGGTCTAGGGGGCCCGGGCACCCCTTAAATTTTTGCCGCCCCCCTAAAATTTTCACGGTAGGCTTGCAAATGAATTATAATAAGTCGATGAACTATAGTATGGTTGGATCGGGGCCCCCTTAATTTTAGCCGGACACCCCCTGCATTTTTGGGCTGGCTACAGGCCTGATCATAATCCTTCCGCGTCAGGCGAGGTTCATAAACGGTGCAATATAACAACATTTAAACTATACTCACTCACTCACTCACTCTATGGCCTATGGAACCCGGAGGTTCAGTGCCGCGTTCACAAAAGCTCTCCACTGACTTCTATCCTTAGCTAATTGCATCCAGTTTCTACTTTGTATTCCTATCTCTGCGAGATCCATCTTAATATTGTCCTCCCATCTGCGCCTAGGTCTTCCTAATGGTCGTTTTCCTATGGGTCTACCAGTCAAGACTTTGACAGCGTTTCTACTTTCTTCCATTCTAGCTACATGACCTGCCCACCTAAGCCTCCTAGACTTAACGACCCTAACAATGTTGGGTAAACCGTATAAACTATGTAGTTCCTCGTTATGAAGCTTCCGCCATTCCCCATTCTCGTTCCTCTTGGGTCCGAATATTCTTCTCAGGATCCTGTTCTCAAATACTTTCAGTCCATGTTCTTCCCTCAGAGTAAGCGACCATGTTTCACAACCATACAGAACAACAGGCATGATTATCGTTTTATATATTTTAAGCTTCAAATTCCTCGACAGAATTCGCGACGACAAGAGATTTTGAACCGAATAGTAACACGAATTCCCTGCTTTTAGTCGACATTTAATTTCTTCGTGAATATGATTTTCGTCTGTTAATATTGATCCTAAATATTTGAAAGTATCCACTTTATCAAAAGTATTATTTAATATTTTAACGCCTCCACAATTTGCCGTATTACGGTCCCGACGCACTTCCATGTATTTAGTTTTCTCTGCATTTACTTCTAAACCCATGTCCCTGCAAGCGTTTAATAAGATCTCTGCATTTATTTCTACTGTTCTCCTATCATCCCCTATTAAATTTACATCATCAGCATATGCCATAACCTGGTGAATGCCGTTCAACTCTAGGCCCTGGTTGCTATGTTTGATTTTCCTTATGGCGTATTCCAGCACAAAGTTAAATAATAATGGCGACAACGCATCTCCTTGTTTCAGGCCATTTTCGACGTGGAAGCTCGTAGACAAAAATTTTCCTACCCGGACTTTACTTTGGGATTCACTTAAACATATCTTAATTAATCTAATTAGCTTTCTCGGTATTCCAAGTTCTGTAAGAACGTTGTATAATGTTTCTCTCCTAACCGAGTCGTAAGCCTTTCTAAAATCAATAAATAGTTGATGTACCGGGGTATTGTATTCCCACTTCTTTTCGAGTATTTGGCGAATGGTAAATATTTGGTCGATAGTTGATCGATTTCGTCTAAATCCGCACTGATAATCTCCAATAATTTCATCTGCGTATGGGGTCAATCTTGCTAACAGAATATTTGAAAGGATTTTATAGGATGTTGACAGAAGAGAAATGCCTCGATAATTATTACAGTCAGTTTTGTCGCCTTTCTTGTGAATTGGAACAATGATTGATTCTTTCCACTCTTGTGGCAATTCTTCCTTGTTCCAGATAAGGAGAATGAGTTTGTGTATCTTGTTCCACAATTTTTCGCCTCCAGCTAAAATTAACTCAGCAGGAATTTCATCTACACCCGGAGATTTGTGTTTCTTCAATTTCTTTATAGCGGCTTCCACTTCTATTCGATTGGGTTCTGGAATATACGGTTCTGCGGTGTGTATCTCCTTTTCTCCACGCACATTAGTTTTTGGCTGCGTGTTCAGCAAATCGTCAAAGAAATCTTTCCATCTATTTAAGAGGCTATCCGTATCGGTGAGAACTGTTCCGTCAGATTTCTTTAATATATAAGCACGAGGTTGATAGCCTTTCTTAAATTCGCTGATCCCCTTATACATGTCCCGAATATTTTTATTTTTATTATTATCTTCAAGTTCCTTAATTTTAGCTTTCAAAAAATCCCGTTTCTTTGTTCTAAAAGTTTTGGAAGTTTCCCGCCTGGTATCTGCGAAATTTTGTGTAGTTGTTTCATTCGGATTTTGTAGCCACCGTAATTTTGCCTGTTTTCTCTTCTCTGCTAGTTTAATGCATTCTTGGTCGAACCATGGTTTGTTCCTACGTATTTCCGCGTGTCCCAATTTTTCTATTGCTGAACTTTTAATGCTATCTCTAATTTCAATCCAAGTATCCTCAACACTAGTGCACTCCGAGTCTTCTAAAACCGCGAATCTATTCGAAACTTCAATCTGGTATTCCTCTCTTACCTGGCTCTCTTCTAATTTTTTTAAATTAAATCTCTCCGTTTTCGGACATTGAATATTACCTTTATTCAACGATAATCTCTCCCGTATTATCGCTACTACCAGGTAGTGATCAGTGTCACAATCAGCCCCTCTAAACGACCGGACGTCAATTATGCTAGATTGTCTTCTTCTATCTACTAAAACGTGATCAATTTGATTATGTGTTTTTCCGTCTGGTGATGTCCAAGTGTATTTATGAACGTCGCGATGTGGGAATTTTGTACTCTTCACGATTAGGTTTTTGGATGTTGCAAAGTTCACGAGTCTAACACCGTTGTCATTACTTTCCTTATGCAAACTTTCGTTCCCTATAATCGGTTTGAAAATATCCTCTCGTCCTACCTTCGCATTGAAATCCCCTAATAGAATCTTCATATGGTATCGCGGGAGTTGGCCAAATATCCGTTCTACTTCTTCATAAAAACTATCTTTTATATCGTCACCCTTATCTTCAGTTGGAGCATGTACATTTAAAACAATAATATCACACCACCGTCCCTTAAGAGTAATAAAAGAAAGTCTGTCAGTAACAAATTCAACCCGTTTAATTGCTGGTAATATTCGTTTGTGAACGAAAAACCCTGTTCCTAACTGGTGATTTTTATTTCCTTCCCCGTAAAAGAACGTAAAATTTCCGGAATTCTCAGATCCATTTCCTTCCCACCTAACTTCCTGAACTCCTACTACGTCCATCCTGTATTTCTCTAACTCACTCGTTACAGATTTTAACGCGCCTGCCCTATAAAGACTTCTAATATTCCATGTTCCAAATCTCATGTCCATTTTCTTTTGCTGATGTCGTGCCAAGTTATCAGTCCTTGTCCGAGGCTTTTGTGAATGTTTCTGAACAAGTACCTTTTTTTACAGGATGAGGGTGTTAGCCTTACCCAAACCCCCAAGCTGGAGGACCACTCCTAGTCGTCTGTCCGCGACTACTTATTCAGTATATTCGCAGCTAACCTCTATATCTAGAGGCCTTCTCCTCGATCCGCAACCTGAGGACGCGCCATGCCGTGGTGACAGGAACCCACGTTACATTTAAACTATATTTATTACTAAAGTATATTGAGCGATGACTTGCATATCTTTAAACGTTAAATGCTCTTCATTATGGTCGTAAACTTACTTTTATCAATTTATGTTTCTCTGTACTATGAATCATGTAACACCTAAACACTGTTTCAGTTGTAAGACCTTGTTGAAGTAGTGCTGCTCACGAGACTGTAGAATTTGAAAATGTACTTTCTCGTCTCGTTTTCGAGATGAGACGAGAAATTTTCTCGTTCTTGTCGGCAACCTATCTCTGATATGGGCTCAAGTCGTCAAGAACAGTTGCATCTGTTGCACTGCTTTATCTCTGTATTGAAACGGAAGAAAGATACCAACCGGGATTCGGGATCTATTAATCCTTATCCCTCTATTGAAACGGAAGAAAGATACCAATCGGGATCCGGGTTTTATCGTTGTATTTATATTGTTTTGAAGTATCACAATGGAAATAATGATAATAATAATAATAATAATAATAATAATAATAATAATAATAATAATAATAATAACCAGTACTTTACTATATTTGTGTTTGAATGCAACTTTCACTACAAAAGTTCAAGAAATTGTGATAAAAAGATGTTTTTTTAATTCTTTGTTGGTATATATTTATTTTTCTTAAAAAAATCGAAAGTATAGAATGGTTGGAGACATTAATTGATTTATGACTGCGATTACATCTTAAGAATCAAAGTGAGCGATGGCATGACAAAAGTTAATCTTCTGCATTAAGCTATTGACGTCCTATCAAAATGCAATTTGTTCTCTGTACACTTAAAAAAAATATTATTATCAATTGGAATACAGAAGCATTGACAGCTTACTAGAATTATATATCTATACTGAGTGATATTTTTCTCAATATCATGACGTCTTCCTGCATCTATGGAATAATGTAGTATTTAATTTAGATGCAATAATAGTAAAATAAGCCAAGAAAGAAATACACTCCGATTGAAAGAAATCTTTAAGTTTTACGTACCGCGATTATGCGTAGGCTAAAGGAAACGGTAAGAAATGAGTAAAATGGCGAAATGAAGAAAGTGGTAGAACCTTGAGAAAACTCACCCACACAGGCTTTGTCCACCCCAAAGCTCACTTGGCACGAGCTGGAATCGAGCCACGGACCCTATGCGACAGAGATGAACTCGAAATTAGAAAACACCGGCCAGGAATCGAATCAGGGACCACACGGACGTGAATTCAACGGTCTAATTACCAGACTACAGCATCTAAATACTAAAGAAATGCCAACAGAAATGAAAAAGCACCATGGAAAATATTTTCATCCGATACTAGAAAAACTAACTCTTTACATCCCTAGCAACTCGCTTGGTAGCCCGTATGGAGGACGCCGATTTCTGTGTAACTTTGTGGAATGGGGAGCATTCAGGTGTGTTTCATTGTTGTATGTTCAAGGAAATATCTAAGCAAATACATACAGATTCTGGGGGCTTACACAAACTTTGGGGTCCGGGTCTCCTCAGCCCCCATGGCTCTGCGTAGGCTAATGGTCAGCATACTTGGTAATTGAGGATTGGCCTAACGTAGTTTAAGGCGTATGTTGGCGAGCAAACAATTTGCCATCATTCATTCAACAGTTTCGACTTTGCAATTACATTTCCAACGACAGTTCTACTAATTTTGTAGAGATTACGGAGCTGGTTGGCTCGGCAAAGTGGTCAATTACAATGTAGATCCAACGTTGCCAATTGCCTTGGGTAGCAAACTCTCGGCAAAGTGGTCAATTAGAACGTTTAGCCAACGTTCGCAATCGAGTTGGTTAGCAAACTCTCAGAAAAATGGTTAGTTGCAACGTTGATCCAACCTTGGCATTTGAGTTGATTAGCAAACGCTCTCAAAGTGGTCAATTACATCCTAGAGTCAACGTTGGGAATTGAGTTGGTTAGCAAACGCTCGGCAAAAGGGTTAGTTACAACGTAAGGCCAACATTGACAATTCAGTTCGTTGGCAAACGCTTCTCCAAGTGATCAATTATAACGTATAGCCAACGTTTGCAATTGAGTTGGTTGGCAAACCTCGTCAAAGTGGCCAATTACATCGTAAAAGGCTACGTTAAAAATTGAATTGGTTGGCCAATACTCAGCAAAATGGTCAATTACAACCTAGAGCCAATGTTGGCAACTGAGCTGGTTGGGAAATGCTCGGCAAAGTGGCCAATTACCAACGCAAGCCCAACGTTGGTAGTTGGGTGGGCTGCCGTTTCTCACTGTTGGCATTTGCTGACTGTGCTGCTACAGATAAGTACGTAAACTATGAACAGTATTGTAATAACGAGCAGTGTAACAGTGTACACCAGGCGAAGAAGTTTGGTTTCCTTCTATAGTAAACCAAACTTTCACAAAGTAAATTTTACCAAGCCTAACCTTAAATTCAGAACTTTGTGTCAAATTAAATGAAATACACTTTACGGAGGATGTATATTTGTACATACAAAATTCGTAAGTCTTTTGATTTGTTCAGTAGAAAGTCATTTAGTTGTATACCACGAACAGATTACTTTGCATCCTCAGCATTATACTAACCCGCTATTTTTCTCAACAGCACTGCGGATAGGAGATATATCAAGGAATGATTATATCCGTAATTAAGAATACTGGTTAACAAACTTTTGATTGTCCATGTCTTAGGACCAATTAGATGGATCACGTCTATCAATGAACTCGGGCCAAAATTCTTCAAACAGTTCTTGAGATTTTGTGTCTCCCGGACGGACAGACACGCAGACAGGAAGGGTAAATATATAAAAGGGTATTGGTAAGTCAAAATCCTTAAAAATTAGAGTTCATATTACCATTTGAAAAGACAATGGCGGGAATTCTGTTGCAGGAGGCAGAATTGTGAGAGCTACTATCAAAAATGATACTGTTCAAACATTTCAGAATTACACTTCCAAAAGATTCTATGCCTAATAAGCGGCAAAGATGGCCAGTTTGTAGTCGGAAGTCAATCGAGTTCACATGGGCTCAGCTCACTTTCCTCATAGGGTTGATGCTCACAATGAGGCTCACGAAATGTTAGATTTACTATCCTGAATGATGCTTACGCTGATTAAACTCAATGATTCTCACGTTATCTCAGGCTCACTATGTCCTGTGAAATTCATCCTCAGTAATCTTGATGAGGCTAACATTATCTCAGGTTCACTAACCTGAATTATGCTTACGCTCACTAAATTCAACGAGGCTCACACTACGTTGTCTCAGATTCGTTATTCTGAATGATGTTTACACCCACCAAACTCAATAAGGCTCACGCTATCTCAGATTCACTTTCCTGAACTCAACAATTCTCATGCTATTTCAGGTACACTATCCTGAATTACGCTTACGCTAGATAAACACGATGATTTTCACTCTATCTCAAGTCCAGTATCACAAAATGATGCTCATGCTCACTAAAATTAATGATTCTCACGGTATCTCAGGCTCACTATCCTCAACGATGCTCACGCTCATTGAAGTTAATGATTCTCACGTTATTCCAGGTTCACTATCATAAATGATGACCACACTTAATAAACTAAATGAGACTCATGCTATTACAAGTTCAGTAACCTGAACGATACTCACGCTCATTAATGTCAATGATTGTCACGTTATCTCTGGTTCACTCTCCTAATTGATGGTAACACTTGACCCACAATGATCAATAAGACCCATCCTATTGCAGGTTCATCATCCTAAATGATGATCACACTCAATAAATGAAATGAGTATCACGCTTTCTTAGGCTCGCTATCCTGAATGATGCTCAAGCTCACTAAATTCAATGAGGATCAAGCTATGTTAGGCTAACCATACCCGATGAAACTCACCCTCACTAATCTCAATGACAGTTACACTATCTCAGGTTTACTATTCTCTCAGTAACCTCAATGAGGCTGACGCTATTTCATGCTCGCGTTGACTAAACTCAATGACTCTAGTATTATCTCAGGTACAATATTATCCTGAATGATGCTTACACTCATTCAACTCAATGATTCTCAAGCTATCTCATATACACTATCCAGAATAATGATCACACTCCTAAAATCAATGAGGCTTATGCTATCTCAGGTCCACGCTGAACTATGCTAACGCTCACTAAAGTCAATGATTCTCACGTTATTTCAGGTACACTATTCTGAATGATGCTTACAGTCACAAAACTTAATGTTTCTCACTCTGTCTCAGGTTCACTATCCTGAACGGTGCTCACGCTCATTAAAGTCAATGATCATCACGTTATCTCAGGTTCACTATCCTAAATTATGGGGTTGCTAACTAGAGTCAATGAAACTGTGACAGTTGCCTCATGTACATTTTTATTTAATTTTAAAAATTCATTTAATTTAATTATGCATATGATTAAAACAACTTTAGCGAATGTCATTTTAAAATTTGTGTGTTAAAAAGCAAAGGGAACTGAAACAGTGTTCTTTATTTTCTTTCCCTATCCAAATGTAAGATGTTTTTTATTCTGTATTCGTTGCGGCAAAGACATTCAAACTACCCTTCTTTTGTCCCTACAATAATGCTCCGCTGAACGTCTGAGCCACACGACCACACATATGAGAAAGAAGAGAAAAATAGTAAAGTCTACTCAAATTGAATAGAATCGTAGTGCAAAATAATCCCTGTGAATTTGTTAAACTCACATTTCCGTCAGGATGTCTCCACGTAGAAGTTAGATAAAATTTTGGCACAGGTTTGTAAGTTGGTCCAACAACATGAACCAGACAAGAGGACTCCAGATGAACTTCCATAAAAATGTTCGATACAACATGTGAAATTTAAAGAAATCATTTACTTTTGAAAACCGACGCTCGAGCACCGTAAATTGGCGGACACGAATAAAAAATAGAATTGAGGACGCAAAATAATTTTGACGAATGAGAGAAAAAAGGAGGGAATAAAAAAAAACGCAGTTAGAGGCGTGTCCTAAAAGATCGACGAGAGAAGAATTGAAAATACCAAGTCAGTAGTAGTTACTTGAAGACCGGGAACAAGTGTGTCGCAAGAATTCAATCACATACAAAAAATTCCACACACACACACTACACTATAAAGTATACAACACGTGACCTACAACGTAAGATGACTAGCTAATTTAGGAAACAGCCAGGTTGACGATGTTCGGTGGCACTAAAGTATAAACATTTATACGTAGATTTTCTTTAGTAGAAACTTTAAACTTCGAAAAAGATTGAAGTATTTGCATACATTTTTGTGTGAGTGATACAGTTTCACGCATATACATATATCTACAAACACTCCAGACAACAAGCGTCAACGGACATGTTTAACTAAAATTAGTAAGGAGTCAGGAAAACAAAAGTTGCCTGCATATTTCCGGAAAGCACTTAGACTAGTCTTAAGAATATACCATTAGCTTGCATTACAATGAACACTTCTTAAAAACACTTCAAAATAAAATAAAATAATCCGTGCAACACTACACCCGAATTAGAAACAGTGATGATGGTGCAGTGTGATAATTCAAAGTGCTAGTGCAGAAAAGCGTATTATTGAAAAGATGGATCGACGGAAGCCCTGTTTCAATGGACAAGGAACAGACCAGAGCACGTCGCCCCTTGCAGATTAGGAGGGAGGCACAGAAAGAGCCCGATGAGAGAACTCAGGATCCAGGACATTCGTCGCGCAGGCACAAAACAAGGAAACGTGAGGACCTCTGTGTATGTGTGGTCAGCGCAGTGGCGACAACGAAAGGTACGACCCACCTAAATTATTTCTTGGTGTTGAAGGGCCGATTCTCAACATTAAATAAAGATGTAAGATTTCCGCTGTACAGAAATTAAAAGCCGGAAATAGTTGATATTTCAAAAACTTAATTTTATAGCATCGAAAATAGATACTCTATTTCGAACTTTAGCTATCAAAGAGTAGAATTTTTAAACTCGACTTACATTGAACTATAGAGACATTTTATCCCTTTTATTTACATGTTTATGTGATATTAATGACCGCAAAGTTTTCAGTAAAGACATATTAAATTCTGTAATTTTTCTTTTTTGTTAGTTATAATTCAAAATTGTTTATAAAAAAAAGATAAACTAAATGTAAACGAAATACGAGTAACATGTAGACTTTTAGTAGCTCGAATTGTAAAATTTTTGATAAAAGGAGGCAATCTAAGTACTTAAACTAGAATGTTTGAATTTGCATGGAGTGAAAGTGCGTCATTTACGTTATTGACAATCACTCTTTGGATGGAAGGGAATTAAAAACAAAGCTTGATATATTTTCTAGAAGTGCATTCAGTGTATTGTTTAAATTGTATAAAAATCACAATGTTTGTAAAGTTATTCACATAGGAGTTGGTAACTTAATGAATTTACCTAGGTATTTCAATCAATCTGCTAATAGGAGCTTAATTAATAATCTGCAGTAATGTAAATTCTTCGAACTCCGATACTTCTCTACAAAACCTTTTTTTTTTGACGTCATACCCAGATTGGAAACAGTGGCGTATCGAGTCATGAACCATTTTAGTTCCAAGAACGGAGACTTCAACGGTGGTGCACATGATATAAATTGTGGCACCCGGAACACAAACCCAACACCCCACTTTTTTTCAACTTTTACAAAATTTGGCGCTCCGAACAACCACTCTTACATCTTTAATCAATTTTTAATTTTTACAAATTTGGCGGCCCGAACCGAAACCTCAATTTTCAATTTTCACAAAACCCACGCTATTGCAGGTTCACTATTCCAAACAAGTTAATGATTTTTACGTTTTCTAGAATTTACTATTCTGAATGGTCACACTCACTAAACTCAATGAGGCTCACGCCAGCTTAAACTCCGGCTAGTTAGAAACGAATTGAACTTACAGCTTAATTTGTGGTTTGAATCAAGGGACACAAGCTGAGTTTTCCAAACTTATAGCGTGAAGAAACATTTGTCGTCTGCACTATCTTATTATTTGTTTGATGGATTCAACGTCACTTTTCAACATCGAAGCTATATGAGACACGGATATATAGCTCAATGTATAGGGATTCTAGACGTCCAGGCTTAAGTGGAAGAGCTCTGGATTTACATAATCTGCCTACCACCCTCCAAATTGTTTTAAACTGCAAATGTCCCGGTTTCTCCAAAACACAAATCATTTGTACAATATTAAAAAAAAAATGCCATTTTTATTAGTTACTGTTGGTGAGTTTCCGCCTTTAATTAGTATGATATTTCAGCAAAAGTAAGTGGATCACCATAAATTTTCACAGAGTGTCCCGGTTTTTAGTGTAAATTTTCAGGATGTCCCAGTTTTCAATGTAAATTTTCACAGGGTGTCCCGGTTTTTAGTGTAAATTTTCACAGTGTCCCGCTTTTTAGTGTAAATTTTCACAGGGAGTCCCGGTTTTTAGTATAAATTTTCACAGGATGTCACGGTTTTTACTGTAAATTTTCACAGGATGTCTCGGTTTTTAGTGTAATTTTTACAGAGTGTCCCGGGTTTTAGTGTAATTTTTCACATGGTGTTCGGTTTTTAGTGTAAATTTTCATAGGGTGTCCCGGTTGTTGAGTCTGAAAGTCCTATTAATGCGAAATCCGAATCATGATGAGAAATCGAACAGGGGTCTTCCACATTAAAGTAATGATGCTGAACATTTAACCAGGAAATATACGAACGCTTGTTAACCCTTTGGGGATCTTATGGTACATTTTGTACCATACGCGTTTTTCATGGTACATTGCGTTATTTCTCTTCTATTTGAGCTTTTTCGTCCGGGTTTTTGTTTTTTTCAAGTCCAGAGACATTGTAGAAGGCATTACGTATGGTTTCAGACCGTCTTGCGTCCAGACATGGAAGGTGATGACGTCATAATCTGAAAATGTATTTTTTTCCCTTTTTAAGCCTATGTTCATTATTTTTTGGCAGGCTTATTTTTTCACGTAGAAGATTGAAATTTTGCACAAACATTCAGTCCACCGAGTAGTATTTACCAGATTTTTTGTTTTGATGTCAGTGCTAAAACAAGGGGGAACCAGAGGGGCAAAGGGGTAATAAAAGGGATATTTTTACCCCAAAAATCCCGTTTGTCGTCATTTTCCCGCCTCACATGCATGATAGGACCACGTGAGTCATACCGTCTGAAAGGCCGTTCCATTCTGAAGAGAATGACGTTCGAATTATTATTCTAGGGTAATTAGGGATGTCTCAGGGATTTTTTGAAAAATATACTTCTATATAGGGAAAAATGGGGCATTGTCGGTATATATATTTTTTGGCGGACTTATTTCTGAACGTAGAAGATTGAAATTTTGCACAAACATTCAGTCCACAGAGTAGTATTTACCAGATTTTTTGTTCCTATATCAGTGTTAAAACAGGGGGGAACCAGAGGGGCAAAGGGTTAAAAAAGGGATATTTTTACCCCAAAAATCCCGTTTTTCGTCATTTTCCCGCCTCACATACACGATAGGACCACGTGAGTCATACTGTCTGAAAGGCCGTTCCATTCTGAAGAGAATGATGGTCGAATTATTATTCTAGGGTAATTAGGGCCGTCTCAGTGAATTTTTATCCAAATATACTTCTGTATAGGGTAAAAGTGGGGCATGGTAGGGAAATTTTTTCTGGCGGGCCTATTTTTTCACGTAGAAGATTGAAATTTTGCACAAACATTCAGTCCACCGAGTAGTATTTACCTGAAGTTTTTTCCGATTTCTGCGTAAAAACAGGGGGGTCCAGAGGGGCAAAAGTTGAGAAAAGGGAAATTTTGCAGCAAAAAATCCCTTTTTCCAGGAATTTCCCGCCTTAGATACATGATGAAGACATGTGAATGGTACCGCCTGAAAGACAGTTCTATTCTGAAGAGAATGATTGGCGGATTATAGTCCTAAGGTAATTAGGGATGTCTCAGGAATTTTTTTCCCTGAGATCATAGTGTTTTATGGTGATTTTGGGCATTGTGGGAATTTTTGATAAAAATTCTCCCTCCCTTACTATTCAAGATAGAAAATTGAAATTTGGAACACACATTCAGTATACAAAGTACTATTTATCAGATTTTTTTTAGATGGCTACGATCACACAGGGGGGGTCCAGGGGGGGGCAAAGTTCGAGAAAAAAATTTTCCCTCCAAAATTTTCACTTTGACAATTTTTTTCCCGCTTCTGGTATATGGTATGAGCATGCAAGTGGTACCATTTGAAAGCCAGCTCTATTCTGAAGAGAATGAGGTATGAACCATGATCCTAGGATAAATAGTGACGAAGCAATAGCTGCTTGACTGAAAGTCTCAAAAATAGCCCAAAAAGCCAAGATCTCCAAAGGGTTAAACGTAGCGAATATTCGTGGAATATACAAAGACTGCCACAGTGTATGAGTAAACCTAGAGCTTATTTACTCGTCGTGTAGGTATGAATAATTTATGCCTGTACGTCGCTACATGTTATTGCTTTCAAGCTATTCATGCATCTTATCATCTTGTTTGATGCAAATCCTTAGCTCTTTTCATTTTTTGCCCTTCCTTTTAACAAATCTCTTGGACCTAGTCAATATACTTACTACATATTATTATAACCCCTCGCTCCCCCATTTCTTCTTCAACTCACACCCAGACAAGCAGAGAGATGTTGCGTGAGGTATTTGACATAAAAAAAAAAACTCTTTATGAGATAGGTGCTGTACTAACACATATCCATAGGGAAAAAAAAAATACATAACATGTGAACCGCCTTCTTCTCATATTGTGCTGTCCTTAGTCAGCCTCGTCCAGAACAGCTGATTAGATTCCTCCCGCTGAGCTGTTGCTGGTGTTGCGAGAACCCCCGCCCCATGTCGATCAATGAGAGAATGTTTTTTGCTAGGTATGAATTGAGACCGGAAATTAAGTGTTAGATATGCATATTCTATTATTTGTTCAATTTCCTATATTCTAATTCCTCGAAATAATAATAATAATAATAATAATAATAATAATAATAATAATAATAATAATAATAATAATAATAATAATATAATGTGTTTAACAGTTTTAGACCAATGGTATTCATTATTATTATTATTATTATTATTATTATTATTATTATTATTATTATTATTATTATTATTATTACTATTATTATTATTATTATTATTATTATTATTATTATTATTATTATTATTATTACTATTATTATTATTATTATTATTATTATTATTATTATTATTATTATTATTATTATTATTTTAGGTTTGGGTCTGGAAATGTTTCTTCCACGTTTCTCGATATTCAGCTTCTTCTTTTAACTCCAAATGTTCTCTTTCATTCTTCAAATGATCGATCAGTTGTGTTCTTCTTCTTCCTACTCCTATCTTTCCTTCCATCTTTCCTTCTTTGGCGGTATGAGGAAGACAATTTCTTCGCAACACGTGTCTGATCAAATTGGCCTTCCTACGAAGGATACAGGCTAAAAACGTCCTCTTCTCTCCTATCCGGTTTAAAACGCCTTCGTTGTTACTTTCTCTATCTTCCTCCAACACTACATTTCGAAGCTTTCTAAAGATTTTTTTGTGTATCTTATAGGAAGTTCTATAAACGGCTATGTCCGTTCGTTCGTCTGTCGACAGGTATCAGAATAAAGAAAATTTTAAAATTTGAAAATAAAAAAAAGACATGGCGAGATTTTTAAGAAGATTGGAGATTCAAAAATGGGTTTCATACAATGATGTTACAACAACTATGCAGATTCGCTTGCAATAATAAATTTAGGGCTATATAAAACTGTAAAAGAAACTTCTAGAAACTAAATGAGTTACAATTAGGTACGGTAGGCCTATATTGCATCAGCGGACATATGTGCATCATTCTTCTTCTTCTTCATTTTCTAAGTTTTTTTTTTTTTCAATTAGCTGTTGTCAGCTTTTCGAATCGTCCTCCACCTACACCACACTGCACCACGTCTTTCTTAAGGTTAGTTTAAAGGGACAAGTTTGGCGATAGATGTCACTACAGTCCTCGTATCTCTCTCAGGTATTTTTTACCCTTCACGAAAATTCACGATTTCTCTTACAAATTTCAAACTAGAGATTTCAAATTTTTAGAGAAGGAACTTCATAACCTATCGAAGACAACAATCCGTGCCGATTTTTTATTTTGAATTTTCTTCATTGTTGAAATGGCTTGTTTGTTGAAAGGGATATCCAAACCTTTAACAATATAACTCTTTCAACAATGAAGAAAATTCAAAATAAGAAATCGGCACGGATCGTTGCCTTCGATAGGTTATCAAGTTCTTTCTCCAAAAATTGAAGTCTCTAGGTTGAAATTTGTAAGAGAAATTTAAGTTTTCGTAAAAGGTAAAAAAATGCATGAGAGTTATACAAAGACTGTAGTGACATCTATTGGCAAAACTTGTCCCTTTACACCAACCTTAAAACAATCTCCTCGCTTCTACTTTGGCCGGCCTCGGGCTCGTTTCCCACTCACATCTATTCGGTGGGCTACGTATTTTAAAGGTCTTCTTGTTACATGTCCAAACCATCTAACAATCAATTTTTCTACTACTGGTCTCACTTTTACCATTCCCCAGATCATTTCGTTCTTAACAGGCTTCATCCCGGCGAAATTAAAATGCCGCTAATTTTACAGAAATTATGTGATATCTTCAAATAGATAAAAGATAATCGAAATGTGGAACAAGAGCGCCCTAGACAATATTATTTTTGCGTGAAGTACCGTTATCTCAAGTCACCTAGTGGCTTTTCGATTTCAGCTGTTTAGAAACGCAAAATAAATGCCGATTTTCAAAATCGATCGAAATCGAAAGCAGATAAGTGAGTCGTGATAAAGGTATCTGATGTAAAATAATATTGTCTAGCGCGCTCTTGTAAATTATTGTAAAATTAGCGGTATTTTAATTTCGCCGGGATGAGGTCTCTTAATTTTGTCCTTTCGCATCACTACACACATCCATCGCATATTTTCATCTTCGAAACTTCTGTTCCACTCTTTCGTTCGTCGTTCAACATTCCGCTTCTACTGTTTTGTAAACTACAGTTATTTATCATTATAAAGTTATATTATCTGTGGGGTTTATTTAATTATTTAAAATTCGTACCTTCTGGAGAAATATTAGGAAAGAAAAACTAATGTTTAAAATTTGGTTTCAATGACACTTATGACCTCTAGACGAG
Organism: Thermobia domestica; assembly: GCF_964235325.1. NCBI lineage: Eukaryota > Metazoa > Arthropoda > Insecta > Zygentoma > Lepismatidae > Thermobia > Thermobia domestica. The sequence continues at coordinate 374,449,399 of NC_137455.1, read as the reverse complement.
TAGACGGATTATACGTACGTACATCGGGATGAATAGACGGCCAGACATCTAAAAAAATTTCTTTTTCGACTTGTAGGGGCCACGAAATGTGTCAATCCGTTGGAATCTAGAGTTCGATTTTGTTCTCACGGCAGTAGAGTCATTTCATGTTTTACGAGACTGTTCTTCGACGTAATTTTCACATTTTTTATTAAGTGTACAATTTATTATTAATAAAAAATGTCTTATACTTATGGGAGCAATTGCTACCTTGTCCTCCCCAAATCAAGCTAGGGATGCGCACGAGACAAGATTTGTGTCTGTCTCGTCTCGAAAATATGCTGTAAAAGTGATGTCTCGACTCGAAAAATGTATATTTTACTATTGAAAGAGCCGTGTCTCGACTCGAATTTGGTCAAGAAAATCCTGTCTCGACTCGTCTCGTGCACATCCCTATGAAGCCCCTGTGTAACGATTACCTACCTTTTCCTCTCCTCCTACCATAGCTCGAATTTCTTTTTATTAAATAATAACATTACATATATGGATATAACAACACATTACCCCGCTTATTCTCCGAACTTAACGGAGACAGTGACCATGATAATGAATGAAGTGATGAAATGAAGAAAGTGGGGGAAACGTGAGAACCCTGAGAAACCCCACGCACAAGATGCTTGTTCACTACAAAACCCACTTTGACGCAAACTAGAACCCACGCACCAGAGATAAACACCCTATTACAGAGTCATTTTGGCAGCCTCCTCCACCAATTTTGCTGAAACAAATCAGAAACATAAGTATTTGAATTGTGTGAATAATTTAGTCAACAGACATAAATGTTTATAATGAAGTCAAAAGCGACATTTCAGGTGAATACCATTTACGACCTACTATTGAGGGAAATTTTAACATATTCACATGTCGTCAAGATGTTTTACCCTTTTTCTATTGCCACTACCACAACCTGCAATTAATAAAGAAATAAACACACACACACACACACACACACACACACACACATATATATATATATATATATATATATATATATATATATATATATATATATATATATATATATATATATATATATATATATAAATGAAAGTGATTATCTTTGTGACTTCATATCTCTTGAAACACTCGACCACCCACGATCAAATTTTCAATATAGATGAGGTTCGGGCCAGTGATGGTTTCTGTCACTTTTCACTTTGACAGTGCAACTTAGGGGACGATATTTAAAAATGATCGAAAATGACCGATATTAATATTGAGTCCATAGTTTTTGGGATTGCTGAGATGAACAGTGACACACTTCCGATGGCGTTCAAATCCAAATTTTGCCCCGCAACTTGGGGGAGGAGGATATATATATATATATATATATATATATATATATATATATATATATATATATATATATATATATATATATATATATATATAGTGACACTTCCGATGCCGTTTAAATCCAAATTCAAACCTTTACGTCCAAAATGAAACATATTCTCCCCGTGCGAAGAACGGCCATTCTGCTAGTAGTTATATAATTTTCTCAATGTTGCAGGTAGTTTTACCTCACTTTCCACTTTCATTTGTTTATTTTTTATCGGGAAAATATATTTTATGGGAAGCGAAAGAGACCATGCTTTCTATTTCTTTTTTTATTTTATGATACAATTCGAAAAAACAAAACTTGTTTTAAGTATGATATTTCACTTGGCTGAATTCCACTGACTGTGCTACCAGCATCAGAGCATGGATATTAGTATTCAGTGGCGGGACGTGAACTTTCATCAACAGGAACACGATTCTTGCATTAAACATTTGCCTTTGCTTTCTTCCTCAGAGATTAAGATAACAAGATAATCTCATATTTATTGCTCTTATTATTTGAAATTATACCACCAGTTGTTTTGGCTCAAGAACATCTACCGATTTGTTTGTGTATTTATTTTATTTTATTTTTACTTGTTGATAATAGTACTCTAGTTCACATATCACAGTAACTTATGGAACTATGTAGTTCATTTTTCGTTTTCTCTAAAAGAAAGAAATTTTAATTCCTTTTTATGGTCAAACCTGTTTAATAATTTTAATATTCTCAAAATAAATAAATAAATAAATAAAATTTCCAGTTTTGCGACCCTCGATTCAAGCTGAAGGAGTCAACTGACCAATATTTTCAATCCCACACTTGAGCATTAATACGAACGGACAAAGTCCAAGTCTAGTTTGGTCATTACGTAGGCCTACTGGTATGAATCTCTCATATACCTTTAGGGCCGCGGTGGCTCAGTGGTAGATTGTTCACCTCTGGTGCATTGGGTCCTTTGTTCGATCCCAGCTCGCGCTAAGTGAACTTTGTGGTGGATGGGTTTTTTCGGGGTTCTCCCGTTTCCTCCAACTTTCTTCATTCCACTATTTCATTCATTTCTCATCAATCATCGTCTCCTTTAGCCTAGCTGGCATAACCGTGGGACGTAAAACTTAAGATTTCATTTTATTTTCATTTCTCAGATACCTTCCGCGGGTTGTGGTTGTTCTCGGTTGTGTGGAAAACTTGTTCAGGCTCGCACCTAAAAGAAAACATTATTTGCTTTACATTTAGGTATGAAGTTGTAAAGAGCTTGTATGCAGTTCCGTCGTTCCGCGGTACTTCGCTAATCAACATTGATGAATGTTATCTACTGAAATATTCATATATTTTTTCTCTAGTAACACATGCAGGAATGTAAATGGATGAAGAACAGGTAGCGAGCATTGTAGCAGCTTCATCCAATGATAACAGTAATTAGCAAACATCTTTTCCACGTTATTTACCAGTTTTGACACTCGGTCGAAAAAGTGTAAAACGCTTTTTCAGGCCAGCCTTACTGAATGAGATTTTCCTGACTTTTCGTCATTCATACCAGGTAAATGCCGGGGTGATACCTAACATATTGGTCCCAGACCTCTTCTTTCCTTCTCTTTCCCCGGATAGTGTGTTGGAGAAGTTTTACTTTGGCAACACCGGGCTTAGGTTGAACAGCAGCTTGTGTTTAAACGATAAATTGTATTGGTTTTCGATTCCTAGGCAAACCAGTAGTTAAGTATTGGAATCGAATATGGGCTACTACATATATCACTAAAGAACTATACAACATTTGACGTATATTTCAAAGCAGAGACGTAGGCAGGGGTGGGTTCTAGGGGGTCCGACATCCTTCCCCCGAATGTAGTCCAATTTTAGGGATGATTTTATAAATTTCAATATAATTTATGTTCATATTGAATTTGGACCCCTCAATAGCTTTAGACCATTGCTGACATAAATCCCTGCGCACGTGCCTGTTGGAAATAAAAAATGAAATATTACCATTTAACGTTCCACGATTATGCCCTTTAGGCTAAGCGAGACAGATTATTAACGGAAGTAAATGATGGAAGAATAAGTGAAATGGGAATGTGGGAGGAAACGGGAGTACCCACGAGAAAATCTATGTTGTTCACCAGAAACTTACATGGCCGGGGGTCGAACTAGAGTCCCCATACATCAGAGGTAAACGCTTTACTACTGAGCTATTTAGGATTTTGTTTCGGGAGAGGCTTTGCTAACTTTCGGGGGGACTTTGCCTGAAAATGTGAAAATCCTGCAAGATATTTTATATACTTTACTAGAGTAAGATTTCGGGGGGGGGGGCTTAAGCCCGGAAGGCTCCCTAAATACGCCACTGCTACTGAACCACCACTGGAAACCTAGAATGAAGTTGGTAAGGATACTGTAATAATCGATAGACCATGAAACTACATAAAAAGTGAGTGGGTTTTGAATCGGAAGATAAGTATTTGCTTTTCTTTTTTTCATCCGCCTTACCATTTCATGCACAGTTTGTCAGCACTTACAAGATCTTCGAAATTGGTTGGCACTGAAACTTTTAGAAAAAAAAAAGAAAAGAAAAGAAAAAAGTAAAGAATACTTGCAAAGATAATGAGTGCGTGTGTTGCATGATCTCAAGGATAAATCTGCCTGATAAAAATCATTTTGTCTTTGTATTATTTCTTTCACACGTTTCGTGAAACCACTTCCTTCCTTCCTTCCATTCATTCATCTGTTCGTTCTCTTCCTCTCTTCTCTCTCTCTCTCTATTTATCTCACATACAATACACGTAAGATCTCTTTGTCTCATTGGTTGAAGGACGAGATATACCGTTGCTCACGAGACGAGATGAGACCGAGTTATTCCGATAGAAAGAGATTATATGCTATTGCCCACTGAAAGTGTACAGCACCTTTACGGCACATTTTCGAGACGAGACAGCCCTAAATCTCGTCTCATCAACAACAATAACAAGGAGCAAGAAAATTTCCACACTACTTCCACTTAAGTGAATAAAAAAATTAACAGACGTTATTTCTTTGAGAATGGGCACGATTCAATTCCCTATGAGACATGGCATTTTTGCTATTGACTAGGGCTTGCCAATGAAAAGAAAGAGAGACGCCATATCTATGACAGTTACGAAACAAGATAGAATTTTTTGTGACAAAATACGAGAAGAGACAGAGCTCTTTCAAGAATTTTTTGTGACAAAATTCGAGAAGAGACAGAGCTCTTTCAAGATTTTTTGTGACAAAATATGAGAAGAGACAGAGCTCTTTCAATTGAAACAGATACACTTTGCGAGACGAGTCAGAGCTCTTCCAATAGAAGCAGGTACATTTCTTCGAGATGAGACAGAGCTCTTCCAATAGAAATGGATACACTTTCCGAGATGAGAATGAGCTCTTCCAATAGAAACAGATATACTTTCTGAATCGAGACAGAGCTCTCCCAATAGAAACAAATAGAGGAAGTCAGTTGAATATGAGCATAGTTAATGTAATACTAATATATCTCAAAAATGATGTATTACAGAAAGTAGAAAGTCTCACCAAAAGAGCGCCTGATCTTTCGTCTACAAACGCTAAAAAGTACAAGGCTATACTTACTTTTGTTCGTGAGTAATAAACAGGTTAATAAGGTAGGTGCGCAGTGCTCATATTTTCCGTAGTACAAGGGTAATATGAGCACTTCGTAGGGCAAATATGAGCAGCATTTCTTTTCTAATATTTTGACATAAAGTACAAAGCAGATACAAAAAATGTACAAAAGAAGAAATAAAACGTAAATGATTACAATAACGAGCAAAAAATATTTGCACATACACGTAAAACACAGTTCATTTCAAGAGTCCTGTCTATTGGTATGACGTAAATAACTAGGCATTAAAGTCTGCTACAATAATCACAAACAAGGAACTCAAAGCACTGAACGTTCACACAAAGGACATGATACCAATCTTGACACACATCACACTTGATCCATTCTTACCCTTTGGAGTCTTTACTAAACTTACCTTCACAAATATGGTAAATACTTTCATTCTTTTCACACTGTATGGATGAGACTGTCCTCTTACTTGGGGTAGCATTTCTGGCTTTTCTTCAATGAAATTATTATTATCCACTTGAGCTTTAGATTTATTTATGGATGTCTGCGAGCTTTAGATTTTTTATGGATGTCTGCTTGTTCACCTTCTCCGCATACACAAACTGTGACAACACTCATCCCACACAGGACTGGAGTGATAGATTGAAAATACGCGAAATGTATCCAAGCTGATTATAAACTTGAAGATTGTAGAATTTGTATTATCCATGTTATTACAAATTATGTTATTACGGAATGTCTACTTTAATTAACATCTACAAAAGCTTCTTACGTCCATTTCTTTCATTACTTTCAAAAGAAATATATGTGCCCATATTAAACTGAATTAAAAAGATCATATTTCATTGACAGTTAATGATATTTTAACGTTTTGTGGTTGACAACTCTTTATATAGAAAAGACGTGAACAAAAGACTGGCGTTGTGTTCCTACTCGTAGATAGATCTGGATATAAATCCAGTGACAAAATATATATAACACATAGATACCAAGTTTCAGCTTATTATCCATTACCCTGATTTAACTATAGCTCTAAAAAGCTACACTTTTTTATTCTGCGTACCTGTAAACTTGTCCATTATTTCACAACTGCAGCGAACGAACTTGGGCTACTATCTGCAAATTCATGAATCTCCAAGCAATACTACGAACTTCGTTGTTTCCCTCTTGCGCAAGGTATATGTGGGCTGTTCTTCGTACTGCTCATATTTTCGGACTGCTCATATTAAACTGACTTCCCCTACACTTTCCGAGACGAGTAAGAGTTCTTCCAATAGAATCATAAACTTTCTGAGATGAGGCATCACTTTCAGGACATTTTCTTTCGAGACGAGACAGCATAAACTCTTCACTCATAGAAAACTCTACCGTTGACCAAGCATTCATGGCAATTCTGGGCTTACTGGGGTAAGGAAGCGAAAAGCTCTGATCTAGAAAGTAAGAAATTACTCCTGTTAATAGTCAGTACGCTGAATACAGAGTCGGTGCACCATCATCTGGAATAACATAAGACTTAATAAGTTGTAAGGCCAATAACTTAGATTTCTATGTATATTACTGCGTTTAAACATAAGACAAAATTCACACATAAACTTGATTTGACTATAAAACATAAAAGCAACAACACAACAAAGTGTACATCCAGAAAAGGACGTTTCACATTCGTACAATCACTGATCGTCAGAGTGTAAAATTCACAGGAGTGAAGTTTGAGCTATAACCATACTTCATAGCTTTTACCCATGGTTCCTTCAACCAAATCAAGAATTCTCGGTTGCTAGTGGTTTTAGATGCTTCGTTTACAAAATGTCACCTTGTCGCTCTAGATGCTTGTAACAACATATACCTCAAGAAGAAAATGCTATCTACAAAATGGTCTTTGAATTTGAAATCAGAATCATCGATTTTCAATGCGTTTACCAGTCCGTTCATGGTGTCGCCAGGGCTGTGCTTTCAGAACTTTGGCTGTATCTCGAGAAAGAAACGAACTAATGGAAAACGGACCTCATAATCTGAATCAGCACCTTCGATTCATCCGTCCGTTTCCAATCATGACTAGTATCTCTATGATGTCACCAGGATTCTATTTGTGATTTCAGAAATAAGCTAAGGAGAAACTGACTTCAAACTCTATATCACTGCCCTCGCTTTCGATTCATTCTTCTGTTTTCTATGTCGTGACCTCTATGGACGTTCGATTCACGTTCAGTGTCGTCAAAACCTTAACACAAAAAGTCGCTAAATGGCAGATGAAAATGACTCTAATGCTGGGTGAAAAAAAAAAAATAAACGAAATTTTTCAGTTTAATGTCCCACAATTATACCGTTTAGGCTAAGACAGACGGATGATTAAGGCAAGTGAATGATCATGTTGATGGAATGAGAATTGGGAGGAAACGGGAGTACTCCGAGAAAACTCACGGGTACGATGTTGTCCTTCACAAATTTACTTGGCCGCGGATTGAACCAGGGACCTAACACATCAAAGGTAAGCGCTCTACCATTAAGCCACCGTTCCCTACAATGTAGTGTGAAATTTCGCTAAACACTTGTCACCGTCGCATTTGCGCTGGAGCAAATGTCAGGGTGAATTTTTACCTTGGTTGCGCAGATGGCGCGTGGAGGTGGTTTCCAATTTTTTTGAAATGATATTCAAGATTTTTAAATGTTTCATATATTTTTTACAAAATTATATACAGATGACGGATACAGACTATACAGGTATAAAAAGGAAAGTTAAATACTTATCGTGAGATCCAGCCGCCCGTTGCACTTCACACATATAATTTCCATTAAATACTGAATCTAGTGTTCTTTGTACACTCGTTGTTTCACTCTATTACATGCGATGCTTCTGCTTCTTCTAGCCTGGCCTCCGGTGCGGGTTCTGCCTCTGCTCGCTGTTGCCGCTGCTGCCCCTGTCCTCTTGATCTCAACGTGAAGAAGAGGGCTCACAAGGGAACATCTTGTATTGATAGTAGCATTGCCCAATCAAACAATATACAATCGATAGAGGAGTGAAGAAAAATGAGAAATCCAAATTTTTACGGGCCAATACCCAGAAACACAGGAGATACAGAGCAAAGAAGGATCTAGAATCATGTGAAGATTAGGGATGGCCACATTTTTTTCGAAAAATACTTTTTCGAAAACGAAAAACGAAAAATTTTTCGAAAAAACGAAAAACGAAATTTTTTTTCGAATAAACGAAAAATTAAAATTTTTTCGAAAACGCGAAAAATGAAAAAACGAAAAATGAAATTTCCGAAAATCGAAAAACATTTTTCGAAAAAGGCCATCCTTAGTTGAGATAATAATGCAAAAGATACACTGACACAGACATAATTTCAAGATGATTGAAGTAATCAAAACGACATTTACACAACAGTATAGTAAACAAATATTGTACCCACAGACATGCTTAATAACATCATATGTAATGCAGTGTTGCCAACTGAGCACAAAATGAAGTGTAGTTAAATAGCACGGAACACAAATTATAACATGTAGAAAATCTAATTATGAGTAGAAACATACCTGTGAAGTCGTGTGTACAGTGTTGCCAACATTACAAGATAGCCTATATGAATTCCTATATGAATCTCAGATGTAGAAGAGTACATACAGTACACGATTCGAACTAGTTGAAACCAAAATATGAAACCGCAAACAGGAATATAATCACTGGCGTACAAAAATAACGGGCGAAGCACAGTGTCGAAGCATTTTTACTAAAGGAAAATGTCAGAATAGTACCAAAACACAGCACATAAGCTGAAATGATCCATGCTCTTGGATGGCCAAGTGATCCGAAAACATTAGCAACATTGTATCAAGAATCCTAAGGTACTCACGAAGCAATTTTTTTAAGAGGGAGTTTGACTACGGGTATATAATTTGAAGTACTCTCCAACTACCTCCATAAAAATTGTTGTATGACTATTTTAGGATTCTAAATCATGGATTTTTGGATAGAGCACAAACTAGTTTCTACGTGAAGTCTTGACCCGAATACGGTAGGTTCATAGTTTTGGAGCTATAGAACTTTAAAGTTGTTTTTTTTTTTTTTTTCATGTTTTCGGCAGCCTATAACTCCGAAAGTAAGTATTTGTGCACCCAGGTTGGTCTACACTTTTTGTCTTATCTTAGTGTCAGGAATCAGCTCCAAAACGTTGTCGCTGTTGTTTTGAAACACCCTGTATATATATTTTTAAAGAACCTAGATCCTATATCTAACACGCAAGACGACACAAAGTTACTTGTTTTTATTTATTTAGCAATAATTTAATACAGCATTCTCCGGTTCGATTTCCAGTGCGGGCATAGAATATTTGATTTGACTTTTGTCGTAAGACACTTCAGAGAAGAAGCATTGTATGCTGACAAACTGTCACCTCTTTCGCTGTGACGCTTGTAAGGATTAATTCTGAATGACTCACGAGGTATTCAGGAGATTAGAGCTAGTGTATTTCTGTTTGTATGTGAGGGAACTTTGGTGATATTAACAGCAGTGTCAATTCAAAATGTCAGCTGCAGACCAGTGGTCATGTATGCTTCATGGTCAGCCTGCTATCCCTGATTTCAAAATAGCCGATGTTGTGTAGGAAAAGCTATGGAAAGACGGGAGATTAACTATATTAATGTATATACAACAGAAGAATACGTACCGCAGTGAAAATGTGAAAATTGACGTTAGGATTTTATAAAAACTCAACAATCCATTTTCCCTCACTCTTCAATCCTTAATCAAAAATTTACTGTTGTCATGACAACATACAAACTTATTTATTATGTTTTAGCTTTACTAATGGGGCGATATTTTCTAAAGTAATATTGCGGAAATATAATCTTAAAGAGTAAAAATGGAAATTAATATTTTATGACAGTGGTGGATCTACCCCGGGTCCGGGGGCTAGGATTCCAGTTTTTTGAATATTTTTTAAGTTTTACGTTCCACGAATATGCTGGCTAGGCTAAAGGAGACGTTGATAATGAGAAATGAATGAAATCCTGGAGTGAAGAAAGTGGGAGCAAACGAGAGAATCCCAAGAAAACCCACACACATGGTGTTTGCCCACCACAAAGCTCACTTCGCACGAGCTGTTATCGAACCAAAGACCCCATGCCCTAGAGGTGAACGCTCTACCACTGAGCCACCGTGCCCCTTCCAGTTTCTTGAGTGACAAAAAAAAGTCTTCTACCAAAAGAGGTCAACAGGACACTTTTAGGATAACATTAATGATAGTGAGTTGTATATTCATATTCAACATTTATTTTCTCCAACAATTTCTAACTTAAATGTTAATTACAATTTTTTGCTATATAAGACGCAGTGTCTTGTGACTAATCTGATTAGTCACTGTACCAGTAAATGCCTAGAATTTATTAATTACTAATTCGTAGTTCATGTCTAACTGTAACTGGTGAAAAGTTGAGTTGATTTTAGTTTAGCGTCCATTTCAGCAGCGAGGCTATATGAGACATGGACCTACTGATTAACGTGGAATCCGAATCACATGAGCTCCCGCCGGGAATCGAGCCCGGGTCTCCCATGCCAAAGGTGTAACTGGTGAAAGGAATTATTCATTTTTTTAAAATTCCTAGTTCCTGTTAACGATGTGCGTAAACAGATTTCTAATTAAAATGATTTGCATAAACTTATGATATAACTATCATAGTTTCAGTTCTGGCTGCCCCCTCCAGTTTTTACTTTCTAGATCCGCCACTGTTTTATAATGGTATCGAAAATTTTATGTCTATTTATGTTTATTTCTCGCACACATGGATTTGTTAATTTTGTTGTTTCTATCCGCTTATTAAATTGTCCAGACAAGCCGGAAATTAGTTGAGTTGATTTTGAGTTTAACGTCCCGTTCAGCAGCGAGGCTACATGAGACGTGAACCTACTGAGTAACGTGGAATCCGAACCACATCAGCTCCCGCCGGGAATCGAACCCGGGTCTTCCACGACAAAGGCGCCTACACTAACCGCTTAGCCACGAAGGAGCTCAAAGGCGGAAAATAATATCGTTATGTCTATATATGTGAATTGTATTGTTTGTTTCCATTGCATAACTTTCGTGTCAGTAGTGGGCCGCGGTGGTTCAGTGGTAGAGCGTTCACCTCTGGTGCTTGGGGTCCCGGGTTCGATCCCAGCCCCCGCCAAGTGAACTTTGTGGTGGACAAACACCGTGTGCGTGGGTTTTCTCGGGGTTCTCCCGTATCCTCCCACTTTCTTCATTCCACCATTTCATTCATTACTCATCATCACCGTCTCCTTTAGCCTAACCGGCATAATCGTGGGACGTAAAACTCAAAGATTCCGTGTCAGTAAAATTGTGTGTGCAACAAATTGTAACAATCTGTAAGAACTTTCTAGTTATATAAGTTAATGAACGTATTTTACTCAAACGGACATTTTTCTACACACGCCGAGATTTTGGATTTGAGACAGCGGCGCAAATTCGTCTTCAACATTGGCTGGGGGACGGGTAGATAAGCGATGTTCAAAATATTTATGAAGTTGGAAAACAATGCTGTGAAGGATCAGAATAGCAGAGTTGTGTTCAACATTGGGAGGCGGGAAGATTTGAGGCTTGTTCTGGGGGGGACATCAATTTCATCTCACTTTCCTTTGTGGCAATCGGACACAAATCATTACTTTTGTCCCCAAAAATACATTTCAAATCAGATTATTGGGGGGGACAGTCCCCCCAGCTCCAAGATTGGAAGGGTCATGTCTCCCTCATCCCGCTGGAAATTGCGTCAGTGACTACAGGTACTACTTTTTCACATTTCAGCACTATCTCTTTCGTCATATATAAACTGAGGACTTCCTAGTTTCCGGTTTTAGGGGGGAAAAGCCCCCACTCAAAATTTTGAAAGTTGTGGCCCGAAAGGCCAGAAGAAGTGAACCGAAGTGAATGCAATTGTGCATAGATATTGTAGACGTAAAATGAGGTAATTGGGTTTCGTATTTTCCTGGAAAGAAGCGGTTGAGTCTGGCACGGAATTTCTAAACCGTTGCTTCTATCAAAAGTGCATTAAGTATACGTCAGAAGTTCCTAAAGAATATGGAGAATTGCAACGAAACTTCGTATAGGGACAATTTACAAAACAATAAATGAAACGTGTTTTAAATGGAGCGGAAAAATAGTGTTGAGGCCTAGGCCCCTCCGAAAAAATATTAAATATTACCGTAATAGCGCAGGACGATGTGGACCGAAGCAAATGAAATTGTGTGTAGATATTGTATAGACCCTATGTAAAACAAGGCCGTTCGTGTTTCTCAAGTGTTCCTATCCGTTTTGCTTTAAATTTTTCACATCAACAGCAAACAGGAAATTAATCGACACTTTTTGTGTGTGTGTGTGTGGGAAACATTATAAGGGTTAAAGGCCTCCTGAAATACTATAAAATACGCTATACTGTTTGTGCTTGCTGTTGATCCGTCAAATTTGATTAAATCGGATGGAGACACTTGTGAAACACGGGAGGCCTAGTTTTAAATATCCAATATCTACATACAATTTTCGGTCCACTCCTTCCGCCACTGAACGCCTCGTTCCACTCAACAGTTTTTTTTTTCTTTTTAGGAAAATACGAAACACGTACTCCCTCATCTTACCTCTACAATATTTGTGCACAATTTCATTCACTTCGGTCACTTCTTCTTGACTTTCGGGCGTCAATTTCCAAAATTCTTGGTGGGGGCTTTTGACCCCCTAAAGCCGTTTTTCCGCAGTAAATAAAAAAACCGTATTCGTTTATTTTTTGCTTATTGCCCCTATACCAAGTTTTGTTCCAATTCTTCATATCCTTAAGGCACTTCTGATATACTATTATTAGCACATTTCATATTTCATGATCAAAGCTTTGGAGATGTCCGTGCCAGACCTAACCGTTTCTTCCAGGACAATACGAAACCCGAATTCCCTCATTTTACGTCTACAATATCTGTACACAATTTCATTCACTTCGGTCCACTTCTTCTTGCCTTTCGGGCGTCAACTTTCATAATTTTGGATTTGAGCTTTTGCCCCCTAAAACGGGTTTTTCTTTTATCTTTTGCCTATTGTCTATCAGTAGCGGCTCGTAGTCTGTACAAGCACCGGTTGCAATGTTGTAATATCAAAGGTATGTAGGTACGCGCAAGTGTTCCCATCCCCGAGCATTCTTGAGTCTTATCCAAGAAATATTCAGGAAATATGAAGAGGAAAGTCTTTTAAGCTCTATTTGTATATTATTGATTAAATTATTTCTCTAATATTAATTTAATATATAAGCTATTTCCTTTTTTTCAAACAACCACTATCAATGTATATTTATACACTATTTATATACGAAACCTCTACACTCATGTTATTGAACACGAGATAAATCGAATATATAGTGTGTGCTGTAAGCCATGAATGATGGCGTTAAAAAGCAGAAAAAAAAGGCAAGAAAATTGCATGCACGCAGTTAAACAAAATTATTTAATTATATAAACTATGCATTATTTTAGAATGGAAGGTCTTTCTTCGATCTTTCGGGCTTCAAATTTTTCTATTACCTTATTGAAATCTGAAATGCTGCTCGCCAAGTTTCTCTGAATAGAAAGCATCGCCACCGCAAATATTTTCCACTTTATTTTCTTTAGGGTCCAGAAACACCTCTCTCCTCCGACAATATGCATTTTGTTAACATTTCTTTGTATAAATATACGGAACAAAAAGTCCATTTTCAGGAACCACGTATTTTTTGTCTGTAAAGAAGCATGAAATCTAAGATGTTTCCTTTTGAAAATGAAAAAAAAAAAAGTTTAACATTCCAGCAAATTAGGCTAAAGAAGACAGATGAGTATTGGAAGTGAATGATTTGATATTAATTTATGCTCTCCGCCGGAAATCGAACACGGAATCATGTGCACGAAAGACACAGAGCTAGGAATTAGACCAGTAGTAAGACATTTTCTTCTTGAAGACTCGATTGACGCCCCCCCCCCCCAGAATAGGATTTTTAAAAATGTATTATAAATGTTATGTATTATAAATGTTAAATAAAATCTATTGACTTCGAACGACCGCCCCCCAAACTTTCAGCCTGGATCCGTCCCTGCTACCACCAGACTTATATTTGTTCTTTGCGAGTTTATGTTTTGTGAATAACTTCTTTCTTCCACGCATCTGTATCTTCCTCACCCTATCAATTGAGTCAAGCGCTGCTAAGCGGAGGAATTCGTAACTATTACAGAAGCTGACCAGTTGTGGCAGAAATTGCAACCGCAAGGGACCAATACGGGAAGATAGGAGCGTTGCAAGAATAAATCCACTTCCCCATGTTAAGAGATAGGAGCTCGCTGCCATATGCTCAATGTTACTGCTTCCAGTGGCAACGTTCGCTGCCACCGGAAAGGTAAATCTCTCTCTTTCTTTCCGTTTTTTTAATTGACTTTTTTCAGAAATGCATCAATACTGTTTTGCGCTCAAGAGCAAAGGTTTATTTTTTACTGATACACTACTTTAACACTTAAAAATATTGTTAGTATTAAAAAAAAATATCCGGTTGCACAACCATGCAACATATAGTACCAGCCGCCACTGTTGTCTATACACAGAGTTTCGTTGCAATTCTTCATGTCCTTTACGCACAACTGTCATACTGTTATTAGCACTTTTGATATTTCGTGATCAAGGGTTTGGAGGGGTCCGTGCCCACCTAACCGTTTTTTTTTTTTTTTTTTTTTTTCAGGAAAATACGAAACACGGATCCCCTCATTTTACGTCTGCAATATCTGTGCACAATTTCGTTGGCTTCGGTTCACTTGTTTTTGCCTTTCGAGCGTCAACTTTCAAAATTTTGGGTGGGGGCTTTTCCCCCCTAAATCCGTTTCTCCGCAGAAAATAAAAAAAATGTATTCTTTTATTTTATGTGTAGTATCTATCTGCCAAATTTTATCGTGTTACACTTAGAAAGTGTTACTTGTAAGATAGGAACTTCATAAGTACTATTTGCACTAGCCTATTTTATTACGATATCTGTATTGCATTGGAGACCCTACTTCATACTAATATCTCATAACATTGTGGAATTAAGTTATCGTACTTGAGGACATCAAAGTTGTTAATTTTAATAAATTATTAATAAATATTGAGAACAGCAGATGGCACAAAAAATATTTTTGTAATGTTCCACTCCGAATTGGTCCACCATTAGTAAATGATATACATTTTCTAAGTTAAAATTTCAAGCTTGAAAAGTTAGCCTCGAAATCGTTGCTAAACCTTGAAGACAGCTACCAGATAACTTATTCAGTTAAACGAAATCATAGTACACAGCTAAAAGATTTTGCTCAATTTGTTTATATAAAATCTAAGAATGATAACAGTAAAGTAACGTTCGATACAATAGAACAATGCTAAATAGGCTTGGGAGAGGGATGTCTACGCAAATTAGTAACTCTGAGAGTACAAGAATAGATGAGGAAAGATAGAAATAGTAGTAACTTGGAGAGCCATATATTACTATATCCAGGAGCACCACATGGGGCTTGTTTAAGATTTAACAATTTTGGATTATATACATTTTAATGAATAAGATAATAATATATACTGGCGGACCTAGCCTAGGACCGGAGGATAGGGTTACCAACTTTCGAAAATGGAAATACCGGAAACCCTCCTAGAGTGGCGTATACCCTTAAGATTGCAACATCTAACAGTTTTCCGTATATCACATGCATATACTTATGTTACCTTCGTCAGCTATATGTTATTTACGTCCATTTGCATGTGAGATCCTGACCGCCTACATTGTTTCATACGGAAAGTACGTAATAGATGGAATACTTATACAGAAAGTATTATAAAACATGCGTTTTCAGTTATACATCTGCTGTACGTTAAGTCCAAAAACTACAGGAATTACGCATGTAACCTATCTTTTTAAGTACGCCGCCTACATGTTTTTTTCTGTGTGTGCTCGTGGATATGGAATGTTTAACACTACAGAGGATGGGAAAGTATCACCCCAAGAGGTGTAAAGGAACACCACAAACCATGGCGGACCAACAACGTCACTGCTGTTGATAAGCTAATGGCGGACCAACAACGTCACTGCTGTTGATAAGCTAATGGCGGACCAACAACGTCGCTGCTGTTGATAAGCTAATGGCGGACCAACAACGTCACTGCTGTTGATAAGCTAATGGCGGACCAACAACGTCACTGCTGTTGATAAGCTAATGGCGGACCAAAAACGTCACTGCTGTTGATAAGCTAATGGCGGACCAACAACGTCACTGCTGTTGATAAGCTAATGGCGCACCAACAACGTCACTGCTGTTGATAAGCTAATGGCGGACCAACAACGTCACTGCTGTTGATAAGCTAATGGCGGACCAAAAACGTCACTGCTGTTGATAAGCTAATGGCGGACCAACAACGTCACTGCTGTTGATAAGCTAATGGCGGACCAACAACGTCACTGCTGTTGATAAGCTAATGGCGGACCAACAACGTCACTGCTGTTAATAAGCTAATTGCGGACCAACAACGTCACTGCTGTTAATAAGCTAATGGCGGACCAACAACGTCTCTGCTGTTGATGAGCTAAGAATATGACGTTTTCTAACATCCAAATTGGAGGTCAGTAACACCATAAGAGGATATTGTAAGAACGCCTGATCGTTATGTAATAATGTCAGAAGAAATTTGTCTCCCTATTTTCCTCCAGTCTGAAGATTTTATCTTCACGTCCAAAGGAAAGTTAGTATAATTAACTTATACGAGCGGTTGGAGTTAAAAAAAAAAAAAAGGAATTTAAAACATATTTTTCCCTGCACTGGATAATTACTGAACTCTGTGTGCAAAAATAATGTTGAGAAGTTGAAATCGTATATGTTTGCTTTCTAATATTACGTTTTGGGGTATGTTTGCAATAAGCTTTTTGAGTAATATAATCACTGGAAAGAAAATAAAATAAATTGAACCCGAATCCAAAGTTTGGTGCTGTTTAAATCATTTTCGACCTACCACGCAATCAGTGATGACACTTCCCCCTCTTTCCTCGGTGATTGCGCCATCCAAGGACTATTGTTATACTATCTTACATGTAGACATGGGAAGTAACGTAACGGAAGTAACGGGTTACTTTTTAAGTTACGTTTCCTAGCAATACCGGTACGTTACATTGTTCCAAAGTAACTGTAACCAGTGTTTCTTAAAGACATGTTTTTGGGGGGCACTGGCCCCCCGGAGCTCTGAGAGTGCCCCCCGAGAGGAGACCAAAATAATACGTCTATAATACAATAATAAATAGAATAGTACAAGCAGTGCCCCCCCGGAATACTAAGTGTGCCCCTCCCGGAACATTTTTCCTGAAAGAACGACTGACTGTAACGGTAACTCGTTACAAATTTTTAAGTAACGTACCTAGTTTGCGCTACATTTCGGATGACCAACTACAATATATATATAGGGGAAAGGAGGGTAAGTTGACGAGGTGTCTAAGATGACGAATTGTCAATTTCAGAGTCCTGAACTGATATGGCAACACAGCCTTCATGCGGTTCGGAAGGCACTAGTGCTACACGTGTTGGGAGATAGAAACTATTCCAATCGGCCATGTTCCAGTTGACCAGGAGTGCTTTGACTGTTTGCACGTCGGTTCGTTGTAAGATTCCGGTGTCAGAAAATAACGTCTGAAGCTATTGTGATAAGTCCCCAGGACATGATTTCTGTTTTTTTCGAAACAATGTAGTATATTAATTACATGAATAGTTCAATGTAACTCAGAAATAACCTGATGACAGATTTGTCTCTTTTGCAATAAAAAATGGCTGTTTCGCGTAAGATGACGAATCAAATAGGCGGACAAGATGGCGAATTCGTCCCCCGAACTGCGTGAGCCCAACAAGGGAGCAATTTTGAAGAATAGTTTATGACTATGTTGAGACTATGAAGATTTCTCAGCGATTCAACCAAGAAAGAAGAAGGCCGGCAAGGGACTTCATCAAGACCTTTATGGATAAATTTCATTACTCTCTGCGAAAAGCGGAACCTTCATCTGCAGGAAGGCTAGCTGCTTTCAACAAAACAAATGTTGAATCGTTCCTTAATGTCTATAAAGATGTTTTAAATGAGAAACACTTTGAATCTCATCAGCTTTTTAACATGGATGAAACGAGCTGTTCAACTGTACCCACGAAAATCCCAAACCTATTAAGTTCAAAAGGAAATCGAAGAGTAATTAAAGTTTCTTCTGCTGAAAGAGATGTGAATGTAAGTGTGGCTTGTTGTTTTAGTGCTGTTGGCAACTACGTCCCACTATTCTTTATTTTCCCCAAGGTGCGTATGCAGGAACACTTTTTGAACAATGCTCCTCCTGGCTCTGCTGGTATCTGCAATGAGTCCCATCCCATATTACATTACAGGCAGTTAACGTGTGCAGAGAAAATCATATTAGCCTCTTAGGATTTCCTCCGCCACCGGATGCAGCCTTTGGATGTTGCCTTCTATGGTCTATTGAAAACTGCATATAGCCGTGATTGTGATGACTACTTGATGGCTCATCCAGGTGAGAGAATCAGCATAAAGAATGTTGCTGCCATTCAATGTGGCATATAGTAGGGTGGCCACGATCAGTCACGCAGTAAAGGGTTTGAGTGCTACAGGGTTAGTGCCATTGAATTTTCAGATTTTCAGTGATTCTGATTCGAGCCATCATTGACAACCGAAAAACAATATGTTCCTGAAGATACAGCGACCGCAGCAACTGAAATAAATGCCACGGAACATTCAACAACTATAATGTCTAACTCAGCATCTGCATCATCTGTATCAGTACCTAAACCTTCTATTCCAAAATTGTCTCATTCCTTTTCGCAATCTAACCAAATACACACTGAACCTGCATCAACACTTGCAGAACCCGATTCTTCCATTTTTGAACCCGGACCATCTCATGCAGACTTTGGAACCTCAAATGCGAAATCATACAATGGCCTACCCCTTCTTCCTAAAGCAGTTAACAAAGGAAGGAAACAGGGAAAGAAGCTGCCTTCGTTGCTTATCACCAGCAGTCCTGTCAAAATAACTCTGGAAGAAAAGAAAGCCGGGAAATAAGCCAAAGAGAAGACAAAAGAAGATATGGGTACCCAGAAAAAAGGAACACGGAAACGAAAAGACAAATCTCCGTAGCATAAAAAGAAGACATGTATTAAAGATTTATATTCAGTCGACTGCTTTAACTCTTCTATATCAGTGACTTA